>NC_083570.1:73712877-74012877 GCF_027579695.1 Neoarius graeffei
AACCCCCAACTGCTCCCCAGGCTGCTCTGGGTATGTTGTACATCGCTCTGGATAAAAGCGTCTGCTAAATGCCATTAATGTAATGTAATGTAAATTTGGATATACATATCTGTCCAATGGATGATGTTGAACAGATACACCATTTGCCATAAGACTGAAGTGGTAAAGAACACACTGGACCCTGTGTGGCAGGCCTTTAAAATCCCAGTTAGAGCGCTGTGCAATGGAGACTATGACAGGTAAGTTCACTGGCATGAAGGAGTCTAAACTTTTCCTACATCTAAACATTGTGAACAAGGTAAAAAATTTAAATCATACGGTGTAACACTTAGATGTTTTGGACTGTTGTCTTGTTTGGTGAAATGTGGGTGCATGCGGCAATAAACAACCATCGAAAACATACAGCAAAATCAACAGAAAAACAGTTTTATAAATGTTGCCATAATTCTGTCAGTTTGGCAGAGATAGAACAGAGGTGCAAGGAAGAAGTAGCAGGTAGCCAAAAGGCAAATATTATAACTGAGAGAATCCAAAAGCTGTTCAGAGGATATAAAAGATAATAGAGGCAGCTATTAAGTCTAGTGCTGGGCATACAGTTTATTTCTATCACATTTAGAAAGCGGAATGCAAATGTTTAAAATATCATTTTGATTTTCTTATGCTAAAATAAGCTATAAGGCATTTTATAAGATATTTTATCATGTAAGATATTTTATATAAGATATGAAACTGATATATACACTACCGTTCAAAAGTTTGGGGTCACTTTGAAATGTCCTTATTTTTGAAAGAAAAGCACTGTTCTTTTCAATGATGATCACTTTAAACTAATCAGAAATCCACTCTATACATTGCTAATGTGATAAATGACTATTCTAGCTGCAAATGTCTGGTTTTTGGTGCAATATCTCCATAGGTGTATAGAGGCCCATTTCCAGCAACTCTCACTCCAGTGTTCTAATGGTACAATGTGTTTGCTCATTGCCTCAGAAGGCTAATGGATGATTAGAAAACCCTTGTACAATCATGTTAGCACAGCTGAAAACAGTTGAGCTCTTTAGAGAAGCTATAAAACTGACCTTCCTTTGAGCAGATTGAGTTTCTGGAGCATCACATTTGTGGGGTCGATTAAATGCTCAAAATGGCCAGAAAAATGTCTTGACTATATTTTCTATTCATTTTACAACTTATGGTGGGAAATACGGTAAAAGTGTGACTTTTCATGGAAAACACAAAATTGTCTGGGTGACCCCAAACTTTTGAACGGTAGTGTAAGACATGATGTATAAGATATGAACAGCTATGACACCTGATATACTAAATATCTTGTTGGTATAAATTATATATTTTATTATTTTGACCTTTGTGTGTATGCAAATATTTTAACTCAACTGTGTTGTGACAGTATAGTTGTTAGCATTACTTTTGTCAAATTGCATAGCTGCTTGCTTGTGTGAAAATGTCACCCAAATTATTATGGCATTTTAACACTAACAGCAGAGTACGTGGTGTTCTAGCACTGCGTCCATTGGGATGCCAGGATTTAACAGGTTGTTTTTTTTTTACCGTCTCACACTGTACCTGCAGACAGATACTGAAAGTCAAGACGAATGGGCAGAGATTACTTATCATTCACAATGTCACACTTTTTTGAAGAAAATTTGCCTGAAAAGCTTGACTAAAATGTTGATTTTATTTCAAAAGCTGATTATTTTTTAATTGACTGTTTTTACAGAGCAATAAAGATTGAGGTGTATGACTGGGACAGAGATGGAGGGTGAGACATCTAAGATTTGGCAAAATTCACAAATTGAATATGCATACTGTATATATAAAGATGAAAGTATAATGCTGTGTGATAATTTGATTTTTTTCCATAGACATGACTACATTGGAGAGTTTAAGACCAGCTATAGGGAACTGTCGAAAGGCCAATCTCAGTTCAGTGTTTGGGAGGTGTGTCTCACACATGCGCACACGCACATGCATGTGCATGTACACATAGTAATACTGTTGATACAGAGGCTCTCTTAAGTACCTTGAAAAATAAATTGTGATGTTAATATTATATTTGTATGAATATGGAAATAATTATAGGAAATCGCACGCGCTAATTGGTTGAGAGATTCGGACTATTTCTCAATAATCACCTCGAGCGACTTGGCAAAATGATGGCCAATCGCGTTGTCACCGTAAGTGAGGAAGAATTGCAAATTATGAAAGAAAACACTGTTCCTAAAAGCACTAAATATGCTACGAAATTTGGTCTAAAACTATTCAAAGGTAAGGTGGAACTGTGATTTATTTTATCAGTTTCAAAACAAAGTATTATATGTGAGTCAGCATAGATAAATGACACAAGCCTGTGCGCATTATATTGGCATGCTGCTTTTGAAGTTTGAAATAAATGATTTTTTTTTAATAATCACCTGTGTATTTATACTAAAACAATTATCCGCCTCAGGCTCAGTGAATATCGGTGAATAATAACCTCAACTTGATCTCGGTTAGTATTTAAATAATATTGGCTGGCTTTGAGTGGTATATCAGATATATTCCATTCAGCTAGCATGATACTGAATGAGCTGAAGATGAGTAGCTGAAGGGAATATAACTGATATACCACAAAAAAAGCCAGCCAATATTATTATTATTCATACACATTCGATTGAACAATTATAGATTTTACAAAAAGTTAAGAACAGGGCGGTAACTTACCAATACTGAATGCTGATTCTGATCAAATGTAATCCAATGTTCTGTCAATCCAATGTACAAAGTTATAGTTCTAACAATAAAAATGGTACAAGTCCAAAAATCCTGAACAACAACCCAACTTATATACAAGCTGTATCCAGGTTGACAGTTCAAGTTCAAAATTACTTTTGGTAGCGGTTCATTGTTCCATTGCAGTTGTTCAAAACAAAAGGGCTTTGCTGAGTGAAGTCCACGAGTGAAGTCCTCTTGTAAAAGCCTCCGTCACTTTTCCTCACCTCCAAGTAGAACTTTGACAATATTTCTGCTATTGCTCTTTTCCAGTTTTTCGATGTCTGTTGGTATGTTTTTCTCTTGTAAATATGCGTGAAGAATATCCATTGAAGTTTTGGTAGCCTTTCGGCTGTTCAGCGCGTCTTTCTCTTTAAATCTTCTACTTTTAATGAAGCAAACCTCACGGCCATGTTTATGTACAAATTGTCACAGTCACTTTTGGGTGTTCAGCGCATCTTTAGTTTCAGTTTTCAGTTTATTTATTTAGTGCTTAAACCGAGCACTGAATTAACCCCATCTTCTCTCCCTCCCGGCTGACAAAGAAAGGATGTGCGTATGTGCAGCAGAAAAATTTTGTCATTGGATCTTCGCATGAGCTCTGAAGTGTGATGTCGTGTTGTCTTGACAACGTGCAATATTGTAACAATATTGCACGCTCATTCTCCATTGGGGAGAGTGGCATAATACATGGAGGATAAGCAATATGATAACAATATTGCACGCCATCAATAAACCCACTAGAAGGGAATAGAATACATGTTTTTATTCCATGGAAAAAGTGGCCCATATGTATAATAATCACCGATATTCACATCGCCTTCCGCAAATAATTGTTAAATATACTCTCTGAATTAAAACAAATGGCAGATAGAGGCTTATAATTCTAAAAGGTCACTATATATTTTGACTTACAGTACCAGACAAAAGTTTGGACATGCCTTCTAATTCAAATGTTTTTTTTTTATGTTTATTAATTACAAAACACTTTGTGTCTTAAAGTAATGATGGATATCGTTTCTCTTTACTTAGTTGAGCAGTTCTTGACATAATATGGATTACTACAGTTGTGGAATAGGGCTATTTACTGTATTTTTATTATTTACTCTTCACTATTTGATCTCAAACACATTAAGAAGGAAAGAAATTGCACTAATTAACTTTAGACAAGGCACCTGTTAATTGAAAAGCATTCCAGGTGACTACCTCATGAAGCTGGTTAAGATAATGCCAATAATGTGCAAAGCGTCATCAAGGTAAAAGGTGGCTACTTTGAAGAATCTAAAATATGAAACATATTTTGTTTTTGAGCACTTTTTTGTTTACTACATAATTCCATATATATGTGCTATATGCGGCGGCACGGTGGTGTAGTGGTTAGCGCTGTCGCCTCACAGCAAGAAGGTCCTGGGTTCGAGCCCCGTGGCCGGCGAGGGCCTTTCTGTGTGGAGTTTGCATATTCTCCCCGTGTCCGCGTGGGTTTCCTCCGGGTGCTCCGGTTTCCCCCACAGTCCAAAGACATGCAGGTTAGGTTAACTGGTGACTCTAAATTGACCGTAGGTGTGAATGTGAGTGTGAATGGTTGTCTGTGACTATGTGTCAGCCCTGTGATGGCCTGGCGACTTGTCCAGGGTGTACCCCGCCTTTCGCCCGTAGTCAGCTGGGATAGACTCCAGCTCGCCTGCGACCCTGTAGAAGGATAAAGCGGCTACAGATAATGAGATGAGATGTTCCATATGTTATTTCATCATTTTGTTGTCTTCAGTATTGTTCTACAATGTAGAAAAGAGACAAAGTACAGAAAAACCTATGAATGGGTCGGGGTATACAAGAGAGATCAGCCTACAGTATCCCAGAAGCAGATCCAAGTGCAGATTTCCAATGCAGCAAACAAACAAAAGGGCTAAGCCAGGGGTTTTCAAAGTGTGGGAGAGTCAGCCCCCCCTCAGAGAGCAAATAAACAACAGCGCCCCCCCTTACAATTTTTGTTGTTGCTATACTTAATGTTCCATTTGTATTTTTAAAAAAATGTTTGTTGTACACATTTTTTTTCTTTTACACATTTTAAACATCTGTGCTTTTTAAAACATCTTGTTTTACACATTTTAAACATCTCATAGCATCGTTAGCTAGCACCTCTTGGCAGACAACACACTGTGGCAGTGGAGCATCTTCAGATCCAGTCCATGAAAATCCAAACTTTAAATAATCGTGGTCATTCTTCCTTCTTTTTCCAGTCCCCCAGGATTCCGCGGGCCTTTTTTGTGATTGTTGCGGGCTAAAATGTCTGATGTTGCGGGGGTTTTTCCAAAAAATTGCGATGAAAGTTGCGGTGTTTTTTTAGGTTTTTGTTGTGATTACATTGCGGGAGGAAGTGAAAGTTGCTAGAAATTGTTGCGATTTTCTCTTTTTGTGATTAAAATTGAGTGATATGTTAAATATTAAGTTATTACTGAAAAACTATTGATTAAAAAAACAAAGACACTGAGAAATGGTCTTATAAACAACTTTACCAATATAAAAGATTACCAGGACTACAAAAATGCAGGAAAATAGGCTTTACTTATCCAAATGCACCTGTTGGTTCAAAAGTTAAAGTGCATAGAACCTCACAGCACAACATGAAGTTACCTTAAAATATAATATAAATGCCTCAGCTTTCATGTAAGAAAAAAAAACCTATTAATACTAGTACTGTGTGCAGGCAGTCTCTCATGAAGAGTAAATTAAACAATAATTATAAACTAATAAAATAAATGGCTCAGGCTTCATAGAAGAAAAAACAATTTGAACAGAATCTCACAGTATGATGCTGAAGCTGCCTAAACAATGGAAAATAAAATACCATTTTGGCAAAAATGTTGGCATCCATTAATTTCTTGTATTAAGTAAAAAATAATGTAAAGTGCACACAGTCCTTCACTGTAAACATAACACACTTTCAGTAACATAATTTAAGCCTATATAAACACTGACTCGCACATGCAGTGTTGCCAGATACTGCTGACGTTTTCCAGTCCAAAATATGTTCAAAACCCGCCAAAATGCACTTAAAACCGCCCAATCTGGCAACACTGCGCGCATGCTGCTTCTCTTGAATGTATACACGGAAGTAAGGCAGAAGGTAGTTTGTCGACGTCACCTCAAGACGACGCCAACGATTGGTCAAATTTGCGGGAAGGTTGCGGTGATTGGATATAATTGCAACAGCCCTGAATTTGTGGGGATTGGTTGAATTTGCGTTGAAGTTGCAAATCGCAACATCGCAAAATCCTGGAGGGTGTGGTTTTTTGCTTGGCCCAGACTCTGTCTCCTCACTCACTGTAGCTTTAGGTACTAAAAATCGATCCATTTTGTCTCTGGCAAAGGCTAGCTGAAGTTCGCTAAATGTCCGCAATAGTAACTTATTCTGGTTTATGTTTCCTCACGTTGCGCCCCCCCTGAAGAACTCTGGTGCCCCCCAGGGGAGGCGCGCCCCACACTTTGAAAAGCCCTGGGCTAAGCAATACTTCACAATGTGAAGCGGGCAAAAGTGGTTGCAGACAGGACCCTGCGACTTCCTTGTTCATGACGCAGATTAACGTTTTCATTTTTAAAAAAATCTTCACTATGAGATGAATACATGTTTTTATGTAAGCATGGGTTCCTTTGTGAGATACTTTTCTTGATGTGTCAGAGTTAGCAATTTTATTCATTGTCGCTCCTGGTTTCACATCTTCTCTTTTCATTTCATTTTTTTCATGGCTCATTGCTTCTCTTGGAGGCACCTAGCCTGTGGGTTTAGACTCTTCTTAATAATGTTGCACTGATGAGGCCAAACTCAAGGGCACAGCATGCTACAAGAACGAATCAGTGGACGATCAGTAGATATCCATCTGTAACTGGACATTTAGCAATCATCTCTCTTATCTACATCAGCATCACTGACTGTAGCATCAGCTGATTGCTTTTTACTGACATGTCTTCAGGTTCATGTACTGTGGTCTTTATTAATTGTATGATTCAGATGCTAAAGTCATGTTCTGCTCCAAAAAAATGAGAATTGTTTTCTTTTCTTCAGGTATTAAACATGAAGAAAAAGAAGAAAAAGAAGAAGAAATACCTCAACTCAGGAACTGTGAGTGCATTCTTGAACTGATATGTTTCATTTTTATGATTGAATACAAGCTGAAGAAAAAAAGACTTGCATGTTCTAAAACATGTCTTTCTTGGTAAGACTTCTTATTGTAGGTCCGACATTATATCTTCATAAGCAATGCACAACATGGCCAGTGAATGACATCATCACATCAGCTGTTAGTGCTGGGCTGTATGTGAGGAATAAAACTTGGGGCCGTGCTGTTGGAGGAAAATAATCAACACCAGTGTGGTATGATGTGGTTTAGTATGATCCTGAGTTACCACCCCAAAGCTGATTATTTTCTTATCACGGTACATCCTGAAGTGTCTTTCCTCTTATAGTGCAGCAGTGTGCCAGTGATTGCAATTTTATTGTCTATTGAGAAGACATTGCAATAAATGATGATTTCCCATTGTACCCCAGGGTACGATGGAAATGCTTTCCTTCCTTGATCTTAAATTGTTTCTTTTTGGAATAATTTTAATTCTAAAGACAAATGTATGTCTTATTTTATCTTAGTTTACCCTCAGCAAAACTAAATATTAAAACATATTGTGTATTATGAACACATTTTCAAGTATTGGGGCATATTGCCCAGTCTTAACAGCTATGAATATTTATATGATGTTCATAAATGAAGCGTGCATTGCTTATTGAAAGTGTAATGGTGTGTTTAAGGGCTGTAAATAGGAAGTGTTACCAAACTTTTGTGTCAACAGGTGACTCTGCTGTCATGCCTCATAAATGTTGAAGTCACCTTTTTGGACTATATTAAAGGAGGGTGAGCATGAGATTATGCAAATGAAGTTCCACTGTGTGTGTGTGTGTGTGTGTGTGTGTGTGTGTGTGTGTGTGTGTGTGTGGCATGATAGATTTCCGCCTTTCTCTTCATCTACTTATGATGTGTTTACTTAATCAGTGTCTTTGACCCAATAACTGTCAATCACATTGTGCCAAGTCGAGTTATTTTTATTTCGCTCTGCTTTCCTCTTCCCTATCTTGTCAGAAGACTTGCACTGATAAAAGCCTTTGCTACATTAGAGATGCCATAACAACCCATGCTAAAAATAGCATGGTCTATTCTTAGCACAGGACCTGCTTCTTAAACAGCAGAACAAACACTAGAAGAATTAGATTTGCATAAATGTCTTATCATAGATAGCATTTACTGTGGTTGCTGTACCTCATTAAATGTGGCACTAATGCAGTGCTTTTAACCACAAAGTCTAAAGTATGAAATGTCTGTAGAAAGTGCACATGGTACATATTTATGCTAATTAGCTGTTATCAAGAACAAAGGTTCTGATGCAGCCTGTCACTTTGTATTCTTTTGCAGTACTCAGATTAATTTCACGGTGGCGATCGATTTTACCGCATCAAATGGTGAGCTTATCTTTCCAGAAGAATATTCTGTAATTAAATGCCTTCATGTGATAATTACATGTTATCATCGTCTTCATAGACTCTGTGTTCTCTCTGTATTTGTATAGATAGATAGATAGATAGATAGATAGATAGATAGATAGATAGATAGATAGATAGATAGATAGATAGATAATCAAAGACAAATACAGAGAAAGACTGTGTGTGTGTGTGTGTGTGTGTGTGTGTGTGTGTATACACATACACATGCGTGCACATATATATATATATATATATATATATATATATATATGTGTGTGTGTGTGTAAGAGAGAGAGAGGATATTACACGGTTGGGTGAAGATATGAAGTTTATCTGAATATATTCAGTGGTGAATATATAATATATTCACAAGTGAGTGAAGTGAACAAGTGAAAATATTTTCAACATAAGAAGATAAACTTCATATCTTCACGCCACTATATAATGTTCTGTATATTATATGGACTCATCCACAAAAAAATACCCCTGCAAGTTAATCAAAAGAATTTTAATTTTGAACCAGTTTGTGATTTTGACAGCACGTGTCTAGTGAGTGGGAAAACATTGGGAGTGACGTCATTGGAGTGAAATATCGAGAATTATTATACATAAAGGACACTTTTTCCGTTCAATGAAAGCATGTATTCTGTTCCCTTCTAGCAGGTTTCATTCATTTGGTTCGATAGCATGCAATATTGTTAGCATATCACTTATAGTATGTGTGTTATGCCACTCTACCCAATAGAGAATGAGCGTGAAATATTGTTACGATATTGCATGTTGTCAAGACAACACGACGTCATGCATCGAAGCGCGAATATCCAATGAGAAACTTTTCTGCTGCGCATGCGCAGAATCATTTCTGTGTTCGCCAGGAAAGAGAAAGACACGTTGAACACCCGAATGGATACCAAAACTTCATTATATAGTCTTCACACAAGGGAAAAACATACCAACAGACATCAAAAAACTGGAAAAGAGACACATCAGAGATGTAAAACTTCCGCGCTAGCGGGCGACTGTGACAATTTGTAAACAAACATAGCTGCCAGGTTTGCTTCGTTAAATACGGAAGATTTTGAGAGAATTTTAGCTGCCAGGTCACTCCTTTGTGTGTAGTTGTCGATGTTGATTTTAAAAGTAACTAAGTAAATTACACAGGGAAATGAATACTTAAGTATGAGTGAGAAATACTGTGGCGAGTGTGTGTGGAAGAAGAGTCTGGAGACAGAAATCTTAGTTTCTCAGTTGTTAGCCTGTGCTACTTGCTCTCGATAGCACTAGCTTGTCTGCTTTATTAGCATTTGCTAACATTACTGATGAACACTACACTGGCTGGAAGGTGACTTCACTGCCACAGTAACAGCACTGAGTTGCGGGTAAGCTAGCGTTGGCCTTCGAGAATGCTGATATGCTGATATGAAGAGAGTGTATAATAATAATAATAACAATAATAATAATATTGGCTGGCTTTTTTTCATGGTCTATCAGATATATTCCATTCAGCTAGCATGATCTTGAACTCGTCTTTGACTTGTTCAATATCATTCTAGCTGAATGGAATATATCTGATAGACCACGAAAAAAAGCCAGCCAATATTATGTAAATATGTCACTTAGATCCGCGATATATTTTGTATGAAAAATGCGGGTTTTTCATTACGAGAAGATAAACTTCATATCTTCAAGCCAACATGTGATTTTCTTTTTATTATATAGACACATTCACAAACAAAAAGTACCCAAATTTATCAAAACAATTCATCGATCTCCTCGTGAGTGACATATATATATATATATATATATAATTTACTAGCTGGGAGGTCCGCATCATGAAATACTGTGACCGAGGTCTTGAAAATACTGACCTCGGCCCAGAGACCTCGGTCAGTATTTTCAAGGCCGAGGTCACGGTATTTCACAATATGAACTGACCTTAAGCTGGTAAATAATATATTTATTTTTTTCTTTACCAAATTCTAACAGAAAATGAGAGCGCCCAAAAGGGAAACCATATTTCAGATAGCGCTGGATACTTCTCTGGAAAGACATGAGCGAGGACGGCTCGTACACATTGGCATTTTTCTTTGTTGCGGACATGAAAAAGTTGCACAGCAACATGTTTAGTTCTTCGCCAGGTATGTCTTCCACCTTTCGACCTTCATTTAGGTTTCGACAGAACTTCCCAAAGACATTGAGGTCATAGGTCGTCTTTTTTGTTGTATTTTCTGCCCTTTGCTCCTCAATAAACTGTTGGATTTGCTCGCTGTTAGCAACAGTTACAGGTTTTCGGCTTTCTCCTGAAATGTTTTCTTTTATTTTGTCTTCATCAGGGTAGTAAAACTCGCTTTCGCTGTGAACACTGTCCTTATCGCTATCCATGCTGTAAAATTAATGCTATTATACTGAGAAATGCGAAAATAAATGTTGACAAAAAATTGCTACTATGTTTATTGTTGTTGTGAATGAGCGAGTTGCCAAAGGTCCGTAACCGGGGTCCGGATCATAGGATTCTGGACCGCTCGCGAGCCAATCAGAGCGCATGATTTGATGGAAACTGGACTGCGAAAAAAATAAAAAGAGATTTATGTCACAGTTTTGGTTCTCCGTGTCCCGGATGCAGCTCATATGAAATATACAAGTGGTGTATTTCCCAGTAAAACACTTTATATATATATAAAGAGAGAGAGAGACAATCAAAGAAAGACAAATCAAGCTCATTATCTAAAATTCCAACGTTCACATTTTTTTATTCTTTGTGTTCTTTTCTATTTGTGGACAGGAAACCCATCTCAGCCTACCTCTCTTCACTACATGAACCCATACCAACTCAATGCCTATGCCATGGCTCTGAGAGCTGTGGGCGAGATCATTCAGGACTATGACAGTGATAAGATGTTTCCTGCACTGGGGTTTGGAGCAAAGCTGCCTCCAGATGGCAGGGTATCACATGAGTTTGCCTTGGTGAGCAAATCATTAAGTACGATATTAACTACAGAGGCTGTCCCAGGATCTTTAATCGTCTTAAAGAAATTAAAGATAGGTTTTATTTAACTATGAAAAATAGTACATTAATGTGGCAACAAACATGTGGTCAGACTCGGCTGTGAATTGGAGGAAGAGTTGCAGAAAACAAGCGTATATTGTGTGATACGCTACACCTGTATATGGTTAAGAATAAAATATATTTATCGGATGTTTTTGTTCCAGTGTGTGTCTTTATGAGGGTGAACAGACCGATAACAACTGAACATTTGTGTTTGCTTTTTGTTTTGAGATTTTATGGCTAATTTTAGCAAGGGGAGAGGGCTCCATGGCAAAGTATCTTCCTCACGCCTGGGTTACGGCACCACTGTAAAATCCTGTGTTACCACTGACTCTTTACCTGCTTCTTGTCTGTGATTTCTCTGTCCATTCACAGTCAGCACTGACCACATCCTCACTGCCACAACTATTAAAAAATAATAAACGGAAAAAAAACAACACTGAAAGAATTATTTAGTCAAAGGTGTAGTTTGTAAAGTGTTTTTCCAGAATAATCATAGAATGTCATCTCATCTCATTATCTCTAGCCGCTTAAGTTACCCGTAGTCAGCTGGGATAGGCTCCAGCTTGCCTGCGACCCTGCACAGGATAAGTGGCTACAGATAATGGATGGGGCGGCACGGTGGTGTAGTGGTTAGCGCTGTCGCCTCACAGCAAGAAGGTTCTGGGTTCGAGCCCCGTGGCCGGTGAGGGCCTTTCTGTGCGGAGTTTGCATGTTCTCCCCGTGTCCACGTGGGTTTCCTCCGGGTGCTCCGGTTTCCCCCACAGTCCAAAGACATGCAGGTTAGGTTAACTGGTGACTCTAAATTGACCGTAGGTGTGAATGTGAGTGTGAATGGTTGTCTATGTGTCAGCCCTGTGATGACCTGGCGACTTGTCCAGGGTGTACCCCGCCTTTCGCCCGTAGTCAGCTGGGATAGGCTCCAGCTTGCCTGCGACCCTGTAGAACAGGATAAAGCGGCTACAGATAATGAGATGAGATGAGATAATGGATGGATGAATATATCATCTCATTCTCATCTCATTATCTCTAGCCGCTTTATCCTTCTACAGGATCGCAGGCGAGCTGGAGCCTATCCCAGCTGACTACGGGCGAAAGGTGGGGTACACCCTGGACAAGTCGCCAGGTCATCACAGGGCTGACACATAGACACAGACAACCATTCACACTCACATTCACACCTACGCTCAATTTAGAGTCACCAGTTAACCTAACCTGCATGTCTTTGGACTGTGGGGGAAACCGGAGCACCCGGAGGAAACCCACGCGGACACGGGGAGAACATGCAAACTCCACACAGAAAGGCCCTCGCCGGCCTCGGGGCTCGAACCCAGGACCTTCTTGCTGTGAGGCGACAGCGCTAACCACTACACCACCGTGCCGCCCTGAATATATCAAATTTTGGAAAAAAATTTATATTTTTTTAAAATAAAATTTTAAAAATCAAAATCTAGATTTGCATTTTTAATGTTATTACAACCTCATTGTGTTATATTAAAAGTTTCAAACAGAAAAATAGTGGTTTTCATGCTACCAAGTTCTTGGTAAAGAAAATACTTTTTTTTCCCTCAAGTTTATCACAGTAGATTTATTGTGTTTTGGAACCAAACTCTTCATCTCTATCTATATTCTATATGGGTCCTTAACAGATGCTATGCCCACGGCCCACAGCTGCCTACTGTTTGCTAACATAACTTCATTTGGGGCATACCATTGCACACTAGCTCCATATGCTCTTACTGTAGCTGAGCATTAAGAATTTAGATTTACTTGAATAAACAGCTCTGATGTAAGGATATCTCATACAGGCTACCAAATGGAGAGCAGTAATGAGCCATTCTGGAGCTATCTGGCATGGCTCATACAACATTCATGAGTACTTTATTGCCCTGTTTTTCTTTTTGATGTGCATGGCTTATTATATCATATTAGATCACTATGAGATCATATTAGACTGAGTTTAGCTTCGGTTCATTGGCTGCCTGTTTCCTTTAAAATTGACTATAAAAAAACATTATATCGATATTATCTACATAACTTAAAATGTTCTGTTTTCTATAAAAGGTATTGTATCTTCATCCAGTGCTGAATATCTGATAAATAATGTTTCAGATTGTGTCTTAAGATCATCTAGTGCTGCCTTCTTCATAAAAAAGAGTGGGAGAGTGGTGTTTTCACACGCAAAAGATCCGGAACAGATTACCAAGAAACATCTGTCAAGCTCCATCTATCACTAATTTAAAAAATAAAAAAAAGCCCACAGCTAAAAACATAGGTTTTTTTTCCCACTTTATAATTTAACTAGCTTTAATTATAAGCCAGACTATTACTGGCACTTTATATTATTTTAATTCTTGCACATTTACTCAATTTTTATGTAATTCTTAAATATATGTACAGTGGTGTTTGAAAGTTTGTGAACCCTTTAGAATTTTCTATATTTCTGCATAAATATGACCTAAAACATCATCAGATTTTCACACAAGTCCTAAAAGTAAATCAAGAGAACCCAGTTAAACGAATGAGACAAAAATATTATACTTGGTCATTTATTTATTGAGGAAAATGATCCAATATTACATATCTGTGAGTGGCAAAAGTATGTGAACCTTTGCTTGCAGTATCTGGTGTGACCCCCTTGTGCAGCAATAACTGCAACTAAACGTTTCCGGTAAGTGTTGATCAGTCCTGCACACCGGCTTGGAGGAATTTTAGCCCATTCCTCCATACAGAACAGCTTCAACTCTGGGATGTTGGTGGGTTTCCTCACATGAACTGCTCGCTTCAGGTCCTTCCACAATATTTCCATTGGATTAAGGTCAGGACTTTGACTTGGCCATTCCAAAACATTAACTTTATTCTTCTTTAACCATTCTTTGGTAGAACGACTTGTGTGCTTAGGGTCGTTGTCTTGCTGCATGACCCACCTTCTCTTGAGATTCAGTTCATGGACAGATGTCCTGACATTTTCCTTTAGAATTCGCTGGTATAATTCACAATTCATTGTTCCATCAATGATGGCAAGCCGTCCTGGCCCAGATGCAGCAAAACAGGCCCAAACCATGATACTACCACCACCATGTTTCACAGACGGGATAAGGTTCTTATGCTGGAATGCAGTGTTTTCCTTTCTCCAAACATAACGCTTCTCATTTCAACCAAAAAGTTCTATTTTGGTCTCATCCGTCCAAAATTTTTTTTCCAATAGCCTTTTGGCTTGTCCACGTGATCTTTAGCAAACTGCAGATGAGCAGCAATGTTCTTTTTGGAGAGCAGTGGCTTTCTCCTTGCAACTCTGCCATGCACACCATAGTTGTTCAGTGTTCTCCTGATGCTAGACTCATGAATATTAACATTAGCCAATGTGAGAGAGGCCTTCAGTTGCTCAGAAGTTACCCTGGGGCCCTTTGTGACCTCGCCGACTATTACATGCCTTGCTCTTGGAGTGATCTTTGTTGGTCGACCACTCCTGGGGAGGGTAACAATGGTCTTGAATTTCCTCCATTTGTACACAATCTGTCTGACTGTGGATTGGTGGAGTCCAAACTCTTTAGAGATGGTTTTATAACCTTTTCCAGCCTGATGAGCATCAACAACACTTTTTCTGAGGTCGTCAGAAATCTCCTTTGTTCGTGCCATGATACACTTCCACAAACATGTGTTGTGAAGATCAGACTTTGATAGATCCCTGTTCTTTAAATAAAACAGGGTGCCCACTCACACCTGATTGTCATCCCATTGATTGAAAACACCTGACTCTAATTTCACCTCCAAATTAACTGCTAATCCTAGAGGTTCACATACTTTTGCCACTCACAGATATGTAATATTGGATCATTTTCCTCAGTAAATAAATGACCAAGTGTAATATTTTCATCTCATTTGTTTAACTGGGTTCTCTTTATCTACTTTTAGGACTTGTGTGAAAATCTGATGTTGTTTTAGGTCATATTTATGCAGAAATATAGAAAATTCTAAAGGGTTCACAAACTTTCAAGCACCACTGTAGACTATGATATTTTATACTGTTATTTTCTATTTTCTCGAACTGGATTTTTTAAAACTTTTTTTTTAAATGTTGTTTTCCCTGTAGTTTGTTTCTTTATTTCTCTATTTTTTACTTCACACCATAAAGCACTTTGAGCTGCCTATTAAACTAATTAAATGTATGAAAGCTATTATAAATAATAATAATAATTATTATTATTATTATTATTATTATTATTATTATTATTATTATTATTATATGTGTGTGTGTGTGTGTGTGTGTGTGTGTGTGTTTAGAATGGGAACCCAGAAAACCCGTACTGCAGCGGTATTGAAGGAGTAATAGAGGCGTATTACCAGAGTCTGAAGAGCGTACGGCTGTACGGTCCCACATATTTCTCACCTGTTATTAATCACGTTGCAAGGTGGGTAACAAAACAAGTGACGACAGATACCAGACACAAAATAAACTACGCCTCACTAAACACCAACACATTTGGATACTGGCAGAAAACAGATGAGTCTCACCACACTGCATGTGTGGTCACAGCTTGCGTGCTATTGGTATTTATAGACAGATCTGGATACATCTCAGTATACTGTATATACAATACAACGATGTACGGAATGGAGTTCCGGGACTGTTCCTGTCATGCGCGTGCAGCAGGTGCGATCAGTAACTCTTGAGAGTCAGTATGGTGTGTGACATCGTGACCTGTGTTATACATGTTCTTGTGACAACCTGTGTACGTCACTGGATGACAACGTTTTGCCCCTCTGGACGCATGAATGGCACTCAGAACACCCCGTTCAGCTCACTGCTTCATTGCTGAAGCATTTCCAGGGTCTCTATTGCTGATTCTCCAAGTTTGATATAAAATTTGTTTGCTCTCTGGTCCATAGTAAAATAACAAATGCACATGTGCACGTTACCACAAAAAGAAGCCAAGCCAAGAAGTCTTTATTAGTCACACATACACTCAAGCACACAGTGAAATTTAAGCTCTGCATTTAATCCATCTGAAGCAGTGAACACACTCGAATGAGCAATGAGCACACACGTACATACCCAGAGCAGTGGGCAGCTATGCTACAGCACCCGAGGAGCAGTTATGGGTTCGGTGCCTTGCTCAAGGGCACTTCAGCCCAGCCTCAGGCCCAGGCTGCCCCATGGTAACCTAACCTGCATGTCTTTGGACTGTGGGGGAAACTGGAGCACCCGGAGGAAACCCACACAGACACGGGGAGAACATTCAAACTCCACACAGAAAGGCCCCTGTCAGCCACTGGGCTCGAACCCAGAACCTTCTTGCTGTGAGGCAACGGTGCTAACCACTACACCACCATGCCGCCACGTCTGACACAGGTCCCAGTTTGATCATGCGATGTTATGTGACATACTGACTCACGAGAGTTAGTACTCACTGACTACACAACATTCGTTTGCAACAAGAATAGTCCTGGAACTTTTTGATTGCACCCGTAAATGATGCCATACTATGTTTCTGTTGGATTCTGAATTTGTTTAACTCTCTCTTTCTTTCTCAGGTATGCATCATTAATTAAGGATGGCTCCGAGTACTTCATCCTCCTCATCATTTCAGATGGCGTTATCTCTGACATGGCCCAGACCAAGGAATCCATCGTAAATGTATGTACTAAAAATGTAGCACTACAGAGAGATTATCATCTATAACGGAACATACTGTAATATTAATCTCACTGTATTTTGTATCTTGTGCTTGTTCAGTGACAAAGTTGTATCTAATCTAATCTGATAACTTTGTTTGCAAGCTAGATATACAGTAAAAAGTATGTGATGTACAGTACGTGCTTACGGTAAAAATAACCAACTTTTAATTGTCTTGCCAGTAGATTTCAGATGAAAAATGAGGATGTGTGAATAGCCGAATTAGTTTCGAAATCACTCCTGCTCATGAAAAGTATATAAATATGCCTTGAAGGATAAAAAAAACAAAAGACAAAATGAATCACAAAGAAAGCACAAACAAATTAGATAGAAATTGCATTCATTTATCATTCCTGCTAAATATATGACAATTAAGACACTGAAATGTGATTTTCAAACCACAGAATGACTTCAGGTTAGACGTTTCCAGCTCTGACAAAGAGTCATTTATAATGTGTCAGCATGTCCTTATCTCTTCCAGTCCTGTCTGAGAGCTGTTCATCCTTTTAGTTTTATGAGCATGCTTTGTATTTTGGGTCTTACCACCCAGTCTAGCCATGTCCTTTATCTCTACGTAGCATGCAACACAATTAGCCTTTTTTTCCGAGACCTTCACATTGTTCTAATGCTTTTTTCCCTAAATGATATATTATGCTTGGAAAGTTCCTACTGTAATTTTGTGATTTAATCTTTTTCTGCTTGAAGGCTTCCTGTCTTCCAATGTCAATAATAATAGTGGGAGTTGGATCAGCTGAATTTGATGGTAAGAGACTCATCAAATGTAATGCTTTGTAGTGCTGCAACAGGAAGGATAATTATGTGGGTGTGCATCATTAAAGTTTTTTTTTTTTAATCTCCCACCTCACTAAGGTGGTGTTTACATTAGACCGTATCCGTATCGTTGTCGTTGCGGATGCACTGTCCGTGCACATTAAAACGCCGGGAAACGACTCCACAGGCGGAACAGTTTGAATCCGCCAGGGCCCACGTATTCAACCCAGTACGTATCTGATCCGGTGCTGTGTAAACATTGAGGAACGAGGATACGCTGTGCTGAGCTCTAGCTGACGTCGTCATTGGACAACGTCACTGTGACATCCACCTTCCTGATTCGCTGGCGTTGGTCATGCCACGTTGGTCATGTGACGCGACTGCTGAAAAACCTTCTCCTCTTTAGTCCCAATGACATGGCGTCCCTGATTTCCATAAAGAACTTCAAATTTTGATTCTTATGCTCTCTCACACTCTCTCGCTCGCTTGCTCTCTCTCTCTCTCTCTCTCTCACTCAATCTCTCACACACTTTGTGCTTGCAAGTGGTGAGTGACTTGCGCATGCCCGATATGCACTGGGATCATGTGACGTGCCGTCTAATTAGTCATGTGATTAGCGTATCCGTGTATTGGCGTTGCTGTGTGCACGGGGAACGGTTTTGTTGCGGGCACAGAAATTTTGTGTGTGTACGCGAATCGTTTTAAAAACGTTAATCTGATGATCCGCTGATTCGAAATAATGTAAACAGGGCCTAAGGTGAATATAAGTGTTTATAAGAATTAAAGTCTTGGTGAATCTGTGAAGCAGTCATTCGAAAGCTTCAATAAAACCTGCAACGAAGACACTGAATTCATTGCACTCAAATACGGGGTGGCATGGTGGTGTCGTGGTTAGCACTGTCACCTCGCAGCAAGAAGGTCCTGGGTTCGAACCCAGTGGCTGATGAGGGCCTTTCTGTGCGGAGTTTGCATGTTCTCCCCGTGTCTGTGTGGGTTTCCTCCGGGTGCTCCAGTTTCCCCCATAGTCCAAAGACATGCAGGTTAGGTTAACATGGGGCAGCCATGTCCTGAGGTTGGGCTGAAGTGCCCTTGAGCAAGGCACCGAACCCCCAACTGCTCCCTGGGCGCTGTAGCATAGCTGCCCACTGCTCTGGGTATGTGTGTGTGCTCATTGCTCGCATGTGTGTGTTCACTGCAGAGGAGGAGTTTCACTGTGCTTGAGTGTATGTGTGATAAATAAAGGCTTGACTGTGTCTCCTTGATTTCTTGTTTTGTTTGTTTGACAGAAATGGTTGAACTGGATGGAGATGAAGTCAGGATCTCCTCAAGAGGAAGGTTTGCAGAGAGAGATATTGTACAGGTAGGCTCTGGTGCAAGTAATGTTTTCTGTGAACTCTTATACTTTCTTGTTTTACTACAGTTTAAGCTCTGTTAGCACCACAAGATCAGTAAAATAGAGAAACATGAATAAAGAAAGCAAAGATGGACATGTTCAAGTGCAAGTGTTTTTATCACCTAAGGAACATTTCAAAACTCAGACTGCTGGTGTCAAAAGCTGAACTTGAGATGATTATCCACGCTTTTATCTCTTCTCGTTTAGATGACTGTAACAGTCTTTTAACCTGTTTAAATAAGTCAGCTTTGGATCATCTTCAGACCGTGCAAAATGCTGCAGCAAGACTTTTAACTGGCACCAGTAGAAGATCTCGCATTACTCCAGTCTTGGCTTCTCTTCATTGGTTGCCAGTAAATTTTAGAATTCATTTTAAGATTTTAGTCTTACTTTTAGGGCCTTACATGGTCAAGCTCCACAATATATTGCTGACCTGCTGAAACCCCATTCTTCTTCTCGTGCTCTGAGGTCGACAGGTCAGATGTTGGTTGCCCCACGTACTCGGTTCAAAACTCGTGGGGATCGGGCGTTTCAGGCAGTGGCACCAAGATTGTGGAACTCTCTCCTGCTTTCCTTACGCTGTACTGACTCCACTGACTCTTTTAAAAAGCAGCTGAAGACATTTTTATACAGAAACGCTTTTAATTAATTAAATTGGTGTTTCACAGTGTATTGTATTTTATTTTATCTTTGAATCACCGTGTTTTATTGTTTTATCTGTGAAGCACTTTGTGATTATCTGTGAAAAGTGTTATATAAATTAAATTTACTTACTTATGAACTGGAGAAATCTAATGGGGCTGTAATGAGTGCTTTATTACAGGCAGGGACACTTGGAGGGTAAATTAGTTTGTATCATTTGTAATCAGGAGTTAATTTGGGATGGAGCAGGGCTCAGGGGAGCGGATATCCTGCGACTTTGGTAAACATCAGGTCGAGCTCTGATACCATAATTTAAAGGAAATGTAAATCATTGCATGGAATAATGATGATAGAAGTGATTATTTAACCCGGTTGCACAGCAATCTATAGCAAAATGCAGTTATTTTAAAGTTCCTTTAGTTAACTGATATGTATACTAGGTATGTACTGTATGTAATATAATGTATTTGATCATGAAAGCAAATATGCTTATACTTTGCTAGTTTATAATCTTGACTGTCTCTTGTATTTTATGTATTATATTACAGTTTTTCTCATTCGCTTTGGTGCATTTCTCAAATCATCGTTAACGTTTGCACAACAGTAAGTGCGTTTCTTGAAACAATGTGTGCAAACTGCAAAACACAGTGGATTACCTGCAAAAACACGTAACTTGCTCAAAATGCTTAGTTTATGTCTCAAAAGCAAATATTTATGCCAGTGAAACTGCCAGTGCCATCAGAATGATGAGTCATTGTGCCATTGTTCATGAACAAGATAGTCAAAATGTTTAGTCATGCTGTTAATATAACAGTTTGCTCGATAAGTATTTTCTAATGAAAACTCATCTCATCTCATTATCTTTAGCCGCTTTAGCACTCTGTTCTCAGTTGCCGTATGTTGAGAAGTCGCAGTCAGGATATGTTTTATACACTCATTCCAAGTGCACTGTTTGTGTGTGCAGTGTTTGGGCTGCTGTTGTTTATGCTTTTCTTACTGCACTAACTGGCATTGTCATGATTATTTTATTACTATTTCTAGAAGACAGCCCTAATCTTAATTAGTACAATTGTACAATCTCATCTCATCATCTCTAGCCGCTTTATCCTGTTCTACAGGGTCGCAGGCAAGCTGGAGCCTATCCCAGCTGACTACGGGCGAAAGGTGGGGTACACCCTGGACAAGTCGCCAGGTCATCACAGGGCTGACACATAGACACAGACAACCATTCACACTCACATTCACACCTACGGTCAATTTAGAGTCACCAGTTAACCTAACCTGCATGTCTTTGGACTGTGGGGGAAAACGGAGCACCCGGAGGAAACCCACGCAGACACGGGGAGAACATGCAAACTCCGCACAGAAAGGCCCTCGCCGGCCACGGGGCTCGAACCCAGACCTTCTTGCCGTGAGGCGACAGCGCTAACCACTACACCACCGTGCCGCCCCTAATGAAAACTGTGACTAGTATTTTGGTAACACTAACTGAAAATGCACAAGGCAGCACTTTTTTCAGTGTGGTATAGCAATTTCAATCCTACAAAGTTACACATTACTGTGTAGGGGGGATTGATTACAAGAGACTGGCTATGATTCAAAGTTTTTACTGTACTGTTTGTACTGCAATTTGTTGACAGACAATGTTATAAAGAAAAGAAAGGCTTTTACAGCACTGCATTGCACAAAGGAAAAATTCAAAATTAAATTTACAGTAAAAACATAGGAATCACCCCTGTCGAAGGCTCCTTGAGTCACATGGGGCATGAAAGCTAGCTCGTACAGTCCAATCCCACAGAAGAGCTACTGTAGCACAAACTGCTGAAAGTTAATGCTGACACCTTTCTGTTTTAGCCAGCATTAACTTTTCAGCAGTTTGTGCTACAGTAGCTTTTCTGTGGGATTGGACCATATGAGCTGGCCTTCGTGCTCCATGCAAATCAATGAGCCTTGGCTGCTCATGACCCCATCGCTGGTTCACCAGTTGTCCTTCCTTGGACCACTTTTGGTAGGTACTAACCACTGCATACCGGGAACACCCCACAAGATGTGCTATTTTGGAGATGTTCAGACCCAGTCATCTAGCCATCACAATTTGGCTCTTGTTAAAGTCACTCAGATCTTTACGCTTGCCCATTTTTCCTGCTTCTAACACATCAACTTCAAGAACTGACTGTTCTCTTGCTGCCTAATATATCCCACCCCTTGACAGATGGCATTGTAATGAGATAATCAATGTTATTCATAATGTTATGGCTGATTGGTGTATATGCTTACCAGTTGAAGGTTCATGGGATTCATCTCTGAGCTATTGTAGAGAACTGGTTGATCTGACGCTTCACATATTTCCCCTCATAAGTGAAAGTTAAGATTCACCTGAGACCAATTCATCAATTTAGGAAACATTTACCAAAAAATGTATAAGAAATGTATAAAATATGATTGACAGATTATGACAACAAGTTCAACACTTTTGCATGTAATGACTCAAGCAATGAAATAATGCCTAGATGTTTTGGGAGTAGGACTATTCAGCAGAAAACCAGCAGAATGCATTTTGACCGACATGACATGAGCAATTGATAATGTAAAAAACAGTAGACAATGGTACACGTTCAGTTGCATGGATGTACCAAAGCATTTGCTGTTTGTTCAAGGTAATGAGAAATTGCTTTTATGATGTGCACAATTGACGAGTGTCAGATCGCAGGCATTTACGAATGCAAGGGAGAGCAGGTGCGACGCAAACTGCAGACAAAGCCAAAACGTGAGTCAGAAATTGTAGTCAGGAAACAGGTGTGGCTCGATCGATCGACAAACAGCACAGTGTAGGGCAGACGAGAAGACGAAGTCAAATGAGATCAGGAATAGATGTCGTTAACAGGAAGTCAGTAGATAAACAGAAGGCTTGGTAAAGTCAGGTACGGGACACAGAACAATACTTCGCAACTGCAGTGAGTGTTTGCTGAGCTGATATAGGGTTGGTAATTGCGGGGTAATTGGCTGCAGGTGAAGTGATTAGAATTCTGGTGGGGGGGGGGGGGGGGGTGCTGTGGCTCTTGGGAAGTGTAGTCCTGAGCGGCCATGTTTGGAGGCTGCTCTGAACTCAGGTTTTCAGCGCTGTTACTGACAATGAGATGATGTGGAGTTTGAACAAGCAGTTTTGAGAATTTCGATTCGGATCTGAGATGTGCACAAAAGCGACTGAGAAAAACTGTAAAAATCTGATAATAATTTGATATTTTGGTTTTAAGCATTATTATTATGTCAAACTGACAAAAAAATCACAGCTTCTTAGCTTTAATTTGATTACGTATGTTGAAGTATTTCCTTCAGAAACAGGAAGTCAGAGTGATGTTATGTTGAACTGCTTTACTAACTAAATATGAAAAACCATAGAGTTTAACAAGTGCTTTTTACTTATTCTTACAGCATACAAATATGGCATTGCTTTCTTGCTCAGTCTGAGGAAGCGATATATTCCAACACTGAAAAGCCCCAAGGTGGTAAAACACCTCTGAAATTTGCATGTCCCATAACTGAAACCTCGTCCAAATTCCTCCCTCTTCAAAATGATTTTTTTTTTAATCTGAAGGAAGCGATAGTTGGCTGAGTGAATAGTGTGCAGCAAGACGCAGAGTAAAAAACACACCGTTAAATCATGTTTCCTGCTAAGAAGCTACCACGGTAAAGCAAGACTTGCCCCTGGGAGTGAGACGTATATGATCCTAGAAAGCATTTATTTGGATGACCATGTAGTTTTGGCAAGCTGTGAATCATCAAAAAATGTTGAGCATTTTCCCAATACTATAAAATGAAAATATCTTCAAAACAGATTTTGGGGATTTTTTTTTCCAGGTATAGTATCATATTGGGGTCTGTAACACTGAAAGGTACAAAAATGACTTAAACACCAATCTTGATTTCTGGGGCCTGTTAAGGCTTGGCCATTCAATTATAGTTAATAATAATTAAACCCTGACAGAAACAGATTTATCATAAACTTGTTAAATCAGTGCAGAACTCACATAATTACACATAAATGGAGTGGATTCCAACATCGTTGGCATCCCTGCATCATTAAAGTGATCGGGATCTAGGCATGTTCCAACTAAATATCGATTCTTTACAGTAAAATTAAGTTACATGTATTCCACAAATCACTTTCACTTATTGCTTATACAACCTAAAATCAGAAAAAGTTTGGATGGTATATTGAAATTAAAACTGAAAACAATGATTTGCAAATAATCTTTGACCTGTATTGCACTCAAAATAATACAAAAGCATATTATTGATGTTTTACCTCGTGAATTTTATTGTTGTTTCAAAATAAACACAGTTAAATTTTGATTCTTGCAACACATTTAAAAAAAAAATTGGGATAGTAAAGCATTTATCACTTTATAATATTGCCATTCTTTCTCACAACACTTAAAAGATGTTTAGGGACTGAAGACACCAAGTGATGAAATGTTTCAGGTGTTATTTTGCCCCATTCATCCTGCAAACAGGTCTTAAGGTGTGCAACAGTACAGGGTTGTCATATTTTTCATTTCAAAATTCACCACACATTCTCCATTGGGGACAGACACCCTCTCCTTCCACAGCCATGCCTTTGTGATGTGTGCAGAATGTGGTTTTGCATTGCATTGTTGAAATATCCCTGGAAAAGATGTCATCTTGAAGGCAGAATATGTTGCTCTAAAATCTCAGTGTACTTTTCTGCATTAATGCTGCCATCACAGAAGCGCAAGTTATCTTTGCCAAGGGTACTGACACAACCCCATACCATGACAGACCCTGGCTTTTGGACTTGTTGCTGGGAACAGTCTGAATGGTCCTTTTCGTTTTTGGTCCGGAGCACATGTTCCAAAAAACGTTTCGTTTGTTCCAAAAAAGACCTGGAATATTGATTGATCCGACCACAATGCATGTTTCCGCTGTGTGATGGTCCATCCCAGATGCCTCCGAGCCCAGAGAAGTCGACAGTGATTCTGGACGCAGTTAACATAAGGCTTCCTTTTTGCACAGTAAAGTTTTAACTGGCATTTGCAGTGGTCGAGTTGTAAAATCAAACCGGGGGGGTGGTGAAATTTTTAGTCACGTGTCGACCCATCGGTCGGTCCATCAGTGGGAAACTGGTTTGCTTTTAGGAGGGTTTGCACACAATGTAGGTCTGTGAACCTTGTTCATTTACCAGACATACAGTATTTTGTGCTGATAAACTGTAGTACACACTGTGTACCCTTTTTATTGTTGTAAAAAACAATACACTGGTATTTTACTGTAAAACCTGCACAGTGTGGATGGCATGTGTCATATTTAGTCAGTCTCCTAGCTGACATACCTACCACATTCTCCATATTAGGGTGAAATGCAGATGACAAATTTGAAGTGTAACTTCATAGTCATGGTAGGCTCCTTTTAAATCGTTTGGTAAATAATTTATTAAAACCTCAGCAGGCAATGTAAATGAACAACTGAATCTTTTCATATCGGGAACATTGAGTTAAATACAGAGGTAGGTAGGTAAGCTAAAACAAGCAACAGTAAATTGTAAATCAGACTAAACTTCCTAAAAGATGTTTGAGGCATTATGCATTTTTTTGTTTTTTCCTTTTTGTTATTATTGTGTTTATTATTATAACGTTGTAACATTGATTCCCGCTGTTATCTAGGTCACGTGACACCTTAACGTTGACGGTTACCAAGGAGCTGCCTTGAATACTTTGATACTTTGCTTTGATACATACCAGCACTTTGATACATACTGGATACAAGCTAGCAAAATGAGTTAAAAGCAGGCATCTTTGGAAAGTTTCTTTGGAAAGTTTCTTTGGAAAGGGGAAAAGGCCCATTGAGGAGACAGAAGAAGAGCCTATGACAAAGAAAAAGAAAGCTGCATTTTAGCAGACACTGTCGAGTCCTACACCAATCCTGCTCTGCCTTACATGTTGTGACCGGCTCTCTAATGAGGCAATGAAGCCTTCAAAACTGCTAGTGTCGTTTATTTTAGCCTTCCTGTCTTGAATAACACTTTTTGTTGCCTGAAGAATAACAAACAAACGTCCAGGCTGATTAAATTAATGGCCTTATACAAGAAATCAAAGCTAACATGAACCTGAGTAAGCTATCGATAGCTGGCTAGACTCCAAACTACAACCCTGATTCCAAAAAAGTTGGGACAAAGTACAAATTGTAAATAAAAACGGAATGCAATAATTTACAAATCTCAAAAACTGATATTGTATTCACAATAGAACATAGACAACATATCAAATGTTGAAAGTGAGACATTTTGAAATTTGATGCCAAATATTGGCTCATTTGAAATTTCATGACAGCAACACATCTCAAAAAAGTTGGGACAGGGGCAATAAGAGACTGGAAAAGTTAAAGGTACAAAAAAGGAACAGCTGGAGGACCAAATTGCAGCTCATTAGGTCAGTTGGCAATAGGTCATTAACATGACTGGGTATAAAAAGAGCATCTTGGAGTGGCACTGGCTCTCAGAAGTAAAGATGGGAAGAGGATCACCAATCCCCCTAATTCTGCACCGACAAATAGTGGAGCAATATCAGAAAGGAGTTCGACAGTGTAAAATTGCAAAGAGTTTGAACATATCATCATCTACAGTGCATAATATCATCAAAAGATTCAGAGAATCTGGAAGAATCTCTGTGCGTAAGGATCAAGGCCGGAAAACCATACTGGGTGCCCATGATCTTCGGGCCCTTAGACGGCACTGCATCACATACAGGCATGCTTCTGTATTGGAAATCACAAAATGGGCTCAAGAATATTTCCAGAGAACATTATCTGTGAATGCAATTCACCGTGCCATCTGCCGTTGCCAGCTAAAACTCTATAGTTCAAAGAAGAAGAAGCCGTATCTAAACATGATCCAGAAGCGCAGACGTCTTCTCTGGGCCAAGGCTCATTTAAAATGGACTGTGGCAAAGTGGAAAACTGTTCTGTGGTCAGACGAATCAAAATTTGAAGTTCTTTATGGAAATCAGGAACGCCGTGTCATTCGGACTAAAGAGGAGAAGGACAACCCAAGTTGTTATCAGCGCTCAGTTCAGAAGCCTGCATCTCTGATGGTATGGGGTTGCATTAGTGTGTGTGGCATGGGCAGCTTACACATCTGGAAAGACACCATCAATGCTGAAAGGTATATCCAGGTTCTAGAGCAACATATGCTCCCATCCAGACGACGTCTCTTTCAGGGAAGACCTTGCATTTTCCAACATGACAATGCCAAACCACATACTGCATCAATTACAGCATCATGGCTGCGTAGAAGAAGGGTCCGGGTACTGAACTGGCCAGCCTGCAGTCCAGATCTTTCACCCATAGAAAACATTTGGCGCATCATAAAACGGAAGATACGACAAAAAAGACCTAAGACAGTTGAGCAACTAGAATCCTACATTAGACAAGAATGGGTTAACATTCCTATCCCTAAACTTGAGCAACTTGTCTCCTCAGTCCCCAGACATTTACAGACTGTTGTAAAGAGAAAAGGGGATGTCTCACAGTGGTAAACATGGCCTTGTCCCAACTTTTTTGAGATGTGTTGTTGTCATGAAATTTAAAATCACCTAATTTTTCTCTTTAAATGATACATTTTCTCAGTTTAAACATTTGATATGTCATCTATGTTCTATTCTGAATAAAATATGGAATTTTGAAACTTCCACATCATTGCATTCCGTTTTTATTTACAATTTGTACTTTGTCCCAACTTTTTTGGAATCGGGGTTGTAACATTCATTATGATAGCTGTGTTGTTATCCACCGCCCACAAATTAGGCTCCATATCGGTAACTTTACAGCATGATAGCGGGCTCACAGAAAGTGTGACTGATATTCGTAACTCTTGACTTACCTCCTGAAATGTTTTTTCTTGCGATCTTAAATCCGAACTTGCTTAGGTCTTGCTGTCCACTCCGCTTGGCCATGATGCTGCAATCCGCTGCTGTCATTGACGCCGAATTAAATAAAAAATAACGGAACCCCAACTGAATGTCACCTCCTCAAACGCTTCGCTTGCGCGTGCCCTCTCTCGCGGTAGCTTACTGTATACTCAGTTTCAGCAAAGCTGCGTGGAATGGCATTTCTAATTCCAATGTTAAATAGAAGTAATGTCCACATTTATTGATAAAATTGCTCAAGGGAGGGGCGTCGTGGCTCAGGTGGATAAGGCGCCATACCATAAATCCGGGGACCCGGGTTCGATTCCGACCCGAGGTCATTTCCCGATCCCTCCCCGTCTCTCTCTCCCACTCATTTCCTGTCCTGTCTCTACACTGTCCTATCCAATAAAGGTGAAAAAGCCCAAAAAAATCTTAAAAAAAAAAAATTGCTCAAGGGAGGGGGGATGCCCGTTTTAGAAGGGGGATGATTTTGACCATTTTTTATTCCAGGGGGTCAACTCGAGTACAGGGCATTTGTGGATGTAACTCGAGCTTGACAAAGGTTTAATCCCCTTCCTATCTTTCTTTGAGGAACATTGTTTTTTAAACATTTCAATAATTTTCTCATGTATTTGTTGACAAACTGGAGATCCTCAGCCTGTCGTTGCTCCTCAAAGACTAGGCCTTTCCTGGAGACTGATATTGTACTTAATCATGATTGCAGTCACCTGTTGACATCACCTGTTTCCAATCACATCATTATTTAATTGTTTTACCTCATTAGTAGCCCTAAATTGTCCCATAGCAACTTTTTTTGGAATGTGTTGCAGGCCTGGAATGCAGGAATGGATGTATATTAACAAATGAAATGAAGTTGACCTAACAAAACATGAAATATCTTGACTTGAACAATGAGTCAAAGTAAATTTAGAAATCACTGCTTTCTTTTTTTTTAATTTGCATTTTCCATACTGTCCCAACTTTCTACGATTTGGGATTGTTGTACAGCTTTCTATTATAGAGGATTTTAGCCCATTTGAGTCTATTTTTTTGGAATAAAATGTAATTCAAACATATTGCTCAAAAAAGCAGTCACAGTCTACATATGCATATTTTCCTTTTTGCAGTTTGTTCCTTTCCGAGACTACATTGACCCAAGAGGGAATCACATCTTCAGCATGGCCCGTCTGGCCAAAGATGTCCTGGCTGAAATTCCAGACCAGTTCCTGTACTACATGAGAACCAGAGGCATCAAACCGAGTTTGACGCCTTCTGCTTACTCTTCCAAACCCCTGACAGCACTGTCCCACTCTGCAGAGTCATTACAGACGCAGATCTGAAGAGGAGCGTGGTGGTGCACTGGGTCAAGTATTTATGTTTTCTGAGTCATACAATAGCCGAGTTAGGGAGCCAACAGAGACTTCTACTTTAAAGCCTACATATGGCAATTAATAACATTGCTCAGATATACGAGTTTAATAATGTGAGAGAGGTTTATTTCTGACTAAAATGATCATCGTTATATGCCTCATAGTTTTTGTCTTTTATTTCAAAGGACTGGCTGAGCAATGAACAAAATGTTTACAAAATGTGTTTGTGACTTATACAAGCAGATAATTATATACCTCATGCATACTGAAGTAGCTGAAACTTTTTGTAATGTACCACAAAATGGGTTGTACTGCCTTCCTATTTAAAAGACAGCGAGCATGTGTCTAAGATGTAGTTCAGCCTCTTCAGTTTGTATTAATAACCATTCTGGTTTCTTCCACTCCACTGCCACACTGTGTTTCTGAACAAGTCTTAGAGCTGCTGGAAAGACAGGCCTTATTCTTGGTTACACACTAATTAGTAACACTATACAGTACAGTTCCTTAATTAAAGTCCTTACTACTTACCAGTAAGTAATCAAGTGTTACCATAGTAGTTCTTTAATAATTACTAATACTATTCTACCCCAGTGTTAGTTTATTAAAGTGGAAAGATGCATAAACAAGGGCAGCATGGTGGTGTAGTGGTTAGTTGCCTCACAGCAAGAAGGTTCGGGTTCGAGCCCTGTGGCCGGCGAGGGCCTTTCTGTGCGGAGTTTGCATGTTGTCCGCGTGGGTTTCCTCCGGGTGCTCCGGTTTCCCCCACAGTCCAAAGACATGCAGGTTAGGTTAACTGGTGACTCTAAATTGAGCGTAGGTGTGAATGTGAGTGTGAATGGTTGTCTGTGTCTATGTGTCAGCCCTGTGATGACCTGGTGACTTGTCCAGGGTGTACCCCGCCTTTCGCCCGTAGTCAGCTGGGATAGGCTCCAGCTTGCCTGCAACCCTGTAGAAGGATAAAGCGGCTACAGATAATGAGATGAGATGCATAAACAGGTAAAGTGTAATGATTTAGTAATATTAAATTACTATGCTGACACAACCATAATGACATTTTATCCAATCCAAACCATTATAGATTTATCAGCATAGTAATTTTTATATTAGTTACTAATTGCTTACACTTTACTCAACATAGAAGTTTAAGAAGAAGAAACCTTTATTTATGACACAAGCACAAACTTAAACACAGTGAAATTTCTCCTCTGTATTTAACCCATCTGAAGCAGTGAACACACACATGCACACACACATACTCAGACCAGTGGGCAGCTATGCTACAGCGCCCGAGCGGCAGTTGGGGGTTAGGTGCCTTGTTCAAGGGTACTTCAGCCCAACCTTCAGGTCATGGCTGCCCCATGTTAACCTAACCTGCACGTCTTTGGACTGTGGGGAAAACTGGAGCACCCGGAGGAAACCCAGCAGACATGGGTCAAGTCAAGTCAAGTTTATTTGTATAGCACTTTTAACAATAAACATTGTCGCAAAGCAGCTTTACAGAATTTGAACGACTTAAAACATGAGCTAATCTATCCCCAATGAGCAAGCCTGCGGCGACGGTGGCAAGGAAAAACTCAGACGACATGAGGAAGAAACCTCGAGAGGAACCAGACTCAAAAGGGAACCCATCCTCATCTGGGCAACAACAGACAGCATGACTATAATATTAACAGTTTTAACATCAAGACAGTCTCGTTGATGTTGTAACTCTTCATTGATGGAAACTTGAGTGCAAAACTGTTCATGACAACTGCAGTCCTAAAGTTAGCAAGTCAACTGTAGTCCTCAGCCATAAAAACATTACTGTAAGAGTCCAGAGCATCTTCCAGGTATAACCCTCAACTGTCCTCATGGGGCAGTCCTCCACAGGAGCGATGCGATAAAACTCCAACCAGACACAGGGCACCAGGATGGATCAGGCAGGTCCGAGGAGCAGAAGAGGTCAGCATCTCAATCCCAGGACCAACATATAACTCAGAGGGACAGATTTTGGGGGGGAGAAAACACAGGTTGTTGGGTATGCCCAATGTCACCTGAATAAGTGTCGGCAACAGGTGTCAATGTCTAAAAATAACACAAGTATTAAATCTGTGTGGTAGGCTTGCAGAGACGAGAATCCTGACATCAGGCATAATACACAACAATGGCATGTTAATATGGTTAAAAAATATCATGACCTGCTCTGGCTGGATGCTTGATTGGGTGATGGGAGCACACTCCTCAGCAATGATCGGATGCAGATGGGACCCTTAGGGCAGGCCAAGACAATTCAGTTACATTTCACCGGGTCTGGGGCACGCGACAGAATGTCTGACGGGCGATTCCCTGCAGGTTACGAGAGCCAGTCGATGTCTCCACCCTCTCCACCAAAAGATTTCCTGTTGACTTCATGTAACTCAGAGGGACAGAATTTTTTTTTGGGGGGGGGGAGAGGGAGAGAAAACACAGGTTGTTAGGTATGCCCAATGTCACCTGAATAAATAGGAACAGTATACATATTGCACCGAGTACAAGCAGGGACTCCGGCAACTAACTAGGACAGCATAACTAAAAGGGGAGTGCCAGAAGGTAACACAGGCATGAGGGAGCCCCGGGACATAAAGCAGCAGCCACTACACACATGGGGAGAACGTGCAAACTCCACACAGAAAGGCCTCCATCGGCCACTAGGCTCGAACCCAGAACCTTCTTGCTGTGGGACGACAGTGCTAACCACAACACCACCTTGTTGCTGTTACTAGTTTATTATAATGATTAGTATTTATTGAAGAACTGCTATGATTACATGATTATTTACTTACAGTTCCTTATTTAATGCTTTATTCAGTACTTATTTAAGTTAGTAAGTACTAAGTAAGGCATTAAATAAGGAACTGTACTGCAGAGTGTTGCAAAATATAACACAACAACAGCACTCCAGCAGCTTTTGCAGCCTAACGCTCGCCAGGAATTAACTGTAGCTATAAATACATGTAATTGCATGCACTTTTAAAATGGACTGTATATTATACTGAACAGTTATGAGGTTGATATGCTGTATGGAACTTAGGTGCTGTTGAGTAAGAGCATTTACTTGACTTGTAGTATTGCACTTTATGACTCTAGAAATAATAGAGCACAATTTAGTTTTCAATTTTCATTTTAATTGGATCAGGTTCACGTTTGATTTTTGTAGCTTCAAGTGAATGCTCGATTAACAAACGCTATTTTTATCCTCCAGTCAGGCACTAACAGGCTCAACATTTATTGATTGGTTTAAATATTTAATAAATACACATAAAGAAAATGGGAATAAAAATCGAAGAAAACATTTAACTTCTCCCCAAAAATTATTTTAGAAATTATTTCAGATAATGCCCCCCCCCAAGTCAGGAAACTCGGAACTTCATCTATTTAACATGACAGGATGCCAGTTTTACACCCACACATGCTGGCTCACAGACTGTATTATCCTTATAAAACATTCACAAACTGCATTAAAGCTTAAAACCCATCCTAAGAAATGGCTTTTCCCCCTTCCGTTCATCAGATCTTTTTGAGGTGTGACACAACAACTCTGAGATCTGTTATGGCACTGCCTTGATTTTCTGAGTAATTAATATTGGTAAACCAAGACAGAAATCCAATATGAAAGTTAAAAAAAAAAAAAACAACCATATCTGTTGGTTGAATAATGCATGAAATACCAGTATGTGTGTGGGAAAATAAATGCATTTGAAATAAAAATGAAGCACTCTGATAAGTCTACATTTAAAAAAAATAAAAATAAATCATATGAGTAAAGAGAAAAATATGAATAGATGGTAAAAATGTTCAGTGCCCATCTGCTAAAGCTTTGGATTACGACATGGATAATGTGACTGATACAGCAACAGCACACATTGTACTAAATTGTCTCAGGTTGGACTGTCTTTTGCTGGTTGCAGTGACAGTAAATAAACTAATCTCGTTCAGTTTAACATGTGCACTGGCTGTAAATGGATGTTTCATTTGAAATTTCAGGTTTTGTGTCATAGGATTTTGTCCTCAGAGCACAAAAATAATTACTATAATACTGTAGCATTCACCTGGGAAATTGGTATCTTATTGTTTTAGTAATTTGTGATCATTCAAAAAGATTTAATACCGCTACTGCTTGTTATTTAATGTATTAATGCATTACATCATACTTATTACTGTTGCATGCATCATATTTGGATGTGTATTTTGCGTTGAAAAGTGATGAACCTTTTGTATATATCTCATATTTTTATACCCGCAATTTTTACATTATAGAGTTTGCCTTAATATATCACTGAATTGTTGAATTTATGCCATGCCTACACTGTATGTTTGATGACTAAGCATATATTCTTTGTACAATATTTGCTTTAAGATACAATTTACTGGTAGTATAGTTGCATGATCCCAGCTAAATCAAGCTGGCCAGTGTCGAAAACAGTGACTGGCTGTCCAGTACAAAAAAGTGCATAGCATTTAATAACTTGATGTTATTGATTTCATAATTATTTGCATATGTAATTAAATATGGAAATGTAGCATATGTAATAGTATATAATGTATTTAATCTGTGGTCTGTAAGATTTCATATCACTGACTAGAAACTCACAAAGATGATTTCATTACAGTCAGGTTATTCAATATTATTTTAAAATAAACATTTCTAAAGCATTTGATGTTTGCGCATTTATTTTGATGTTTACTATTCCACTTTTCCTGCTCTAAATGGTGTTGGGTTTGAATTTTTTTTTCAACCATTTTTAAGCAGCTCTGCACATTGTTTATGTAACCTGGACAAAGCTCTGAAAGACAGACTGCTAGGTAAAAAGTGCACATAACATACTCTCTATGTATTTATCTGTGTGTTGTGTTACAACCCCAATTCCAAAAAAGTTGGGACACTGTGCAAACTGTAAACAAAAACAGAATGTGAAGATTTGCAAATCATGGAAACCCTATATTTCATTGAAAATAGGACAAAGACAACATATCAAATGTTGAAACATAAATTTTACTGTTTTTTGAAAAATATATGCTCATTTTAAATTTGATGTCAGCAACATGTTTCAAAAAAGTTGGGATAGGGGCATGTTTACCACTGTGTTGCATCACCTCTACTTTTAACAACACTCAGTAAAGGTTTGAGAACTGAGGAAACCGATTGCTGTAGTTTTGAAAGAGAAAAGTTTGTCCCATTCTTGCCTGATATACAATTTCAGTTGTTCAACAGTTCGGGGTCTCCTTTGTCGTATTTTGCGCTTCATAATACGCCAAATGTTTTAAATGGGAGACAGGTCTGGACTGCAGGCCGGCCAGTTTAGCACCCGGACTCTTTTACTACAGAGCCTTGCAGTTTTAACATGGACCATAGACTATGTGGTCCCAAAATTCTTTGCAATCGAGGAACGTCATTCTTAAATTGTTGCATTGTTTGCCCATGCAGTCTTTCGCAGAGCAGTGAACCCCTCCCAATCTTTACTTCTGATAGACTCCGCCTCTCTGAGATGCTCTTTTTGTACCCAGTCATGTTACTGACCTGTTGTCAATTAACCAAATTATGGTTTGTTTGTTTTTTAGCATTACACAACTTTTTCAGTCTTTTGTTGCCCCGTCCCAACTTTTCTGAAACGTGTTGCTGACATCAAATTCAAAGTTAGCACATATTTTTCAAAAAAACAATAACATCTCAGTTTCAACATTTGATATGTTGTCTTTGTACTATTTTCAATGAAATATAGGGTTTCCGTGATTTGCAAATCATCACATTCTGTTTTTATTTATGTTTTACACAGTGTCTCAACTTTTTTGGAATTGAGGTTGTAAATACGCAGTGCCTCTGATCAGATATTTATGGAACAGAAAATCTTTTAAGCTCTAAACAGAAAGGACAGTCTATAATATATAGGCAATCACTCTTTTCAGGTAAAGTGACACTGGAGATGACTGTAACATGAATCAGATATAACACCCTCACTATCTCTGAAAAAGAAGCAGTTATAGCCAATCTATACTTGCTCAGCGTAGCATTAAACTTACTAAAAATGGTAGCTGTCTACAAGAAACAGACTAGGTCTTATCCCTGCCCAAATATCAAACCATATTTTCAGTTCAAAACGTTTGTGTACTTTTGTGATGTGGAAACAGCTATAACATATGATATCCCTATGATATACTAAAGAAATGTTTAACAATCAGACACATTTTGGCCTGTCTGTGTTAAGAACTGAATATTAGGAGAAGCTCACAAGTGAGGATTGTGCTCTTGGTGATAGTGATGGAGTTAACAGTAGTAATAGTTTTGGGGTCAGATGTTTTGATACGAGAAAACAAAATCTGTTTCTGCGAGAGAAAACATGCACAAACAAAACATGACTGGGATATTAAAAAACTAATACCTTGTGTGCAGAGCTGTTGGTTCAGTATTGCAAATTATCCAGTACATGTACAGTAGGCTATGTGACAGCTGGGTTAGGGTTAGAACATATGACCCTTGGAATGTAGGACCCTGCTCTCATTTTGGGTTAATTCTCCTTACATTTAATAATTATTTACATATAATTGGCTAAATGTAAAGTTGGATAAATTGTAGAAGTTTGTCATAGACAAATGTGTCAAATGTATTTGTGTCAAATGTTGGCTTGTCTGGTTGGTTAGATTTATGAGATAATAAACCATCAGTACAAAACTGTAACAGTCATTGCGATTCTTCTTCAGAAATGAGGATTCATTACCTTTTTCCTTAGCAAGTGATAAAGAAATGGCTGGAGCATGTGCTGTTGAAGAGTCAGTTCAAGCAATGCTAAATACTTTACTGCCCTCTTCTGTTTACTTAGGACTGTAGCAATGTGGCATACTCTACATATCCGTCCATCATCTGTAATCGCTTATCCTGTTCGACAGGGTCACAGGCAAGCTGGACCCCTGGCGGGGTACACCCTGGACAAGTCGCCAGGTCATCGCAGGGCTGACACACAGAGACACACAACCATTCACACTCATGGTCAATTTGAAGCCACCAATTAGTCTAACCTGCATGTCTTTGGACTGTGGGGCAAACCCGAGCACCCGGAGGAAACCCATGCGGACACGGGGAGAACATGCAAACTCTACACAGAAAGGCCCTCGCCGGTCACTGGGCTCGAACCCAGGACCTTCTTGCTGTGAGGCGACAGCACTAACCACTGCACCACCGTGCCGCCCCTTACGCTACATACATATATTTATGTTAATACGGTAACTCCACTGAACTCTTACTACATACTTAACCATAACTGTGAAAAAGTCTTAGAAACCCTTTTTTTTGTACAAATAGATGTTATAGATGTTTATTTTTATGACATCTGCATTACTGAGTCAGGACGAAAATGTCATAGCAAAGATATTGTTACAGAAAAATGTTCGTATGACAGTAAAGAACATCTTAAGAGCAGTAAAGAGGAACATATGTATTTATTCATTATTTTAAAGTCAGCTTCACTTTACTGTGTGTGTGTGTACCTGTATACAGATGGGAGACAAAGCAAAAGCCAGAAGAGGTTCAGTGAGCCTTGGCATCAGTTCTACATGTTTCTGAAACTGTACTGGAGGGAGGGATGAACACCATTCTTCCAAAGATATTCCCTCACTTGGTGCGCTTTCTTAAGACTCTTTGTGTGATTTACACACAGGAAATTTGCCTCACATTCACACCTACGGTCAATTTAGATTAACCTAACCTGCATGTCTTTGGACTGTGGGGGAAACCGGAGCACCCGGAGGAAACCCACACGGACACGGGGAGAACATGCAAACTCCGCACAGAAAGGCCCTCGCCGGCCGCTGGGCTCAAACCCAGAACCTTCTTGCTGTGAGGTGACGGTGCTAACCACTACACCACCGTGCCGCCCACCAGAAACAAATAAAAGTAAATGAAGCTTCTGTTGACCCCAAAAATGGGTGTGTTGGATCAGCAGTACATATTCCAAAGGAAGGAGTAAATATTAAGAAAAGAGTAACCAACAATATGACGGTGTATACAACAGAAATGGTGGCAATATTATTGTCCCTGGCGGCACGGTGGTGTAGTGGTTAGCGCTGTTGCCTCACAGCAAGAAGGTCCGGGTTCGAGCCCCGTGGCCGGCGAGGGCCTTTCCGTGTGAAGTTTGCATGTTCTCCCCGTGTCCGCGTGGGTTTCCTCCGGGTGCTCCGGTTTCCCCCACAGTCCAAAGACATGCAGGTTAGGTTAACTGGTGACTCTAAATTGGCCGTAGGTGTGAATGTGAGTGTGAATGGTTGTCTGTGTCTATGTGTCAGCCCTGTGATGACCTGGCGACTTGTCCAGAGTGTACCCCGCCTCTCGCCCGTAGTCAGCTGGGATAGGCTCCAGCTTGCCTGCGACCCTGTAGAAGGATAAAGCGGCTAGAGATAATGAGATGAGATGAGATTATTGGCCCTGGAAAGGGTTAAAGAAAATACAATAAACAAAACAGTCATAATCTCAGATCGTTACTCAGCATTGGAACGTATTCAATCAGGTAAATCATTTAGAACAGATAAAATCAACAAAATCTTTATAACTTTGCGTAAAATAGATTCAAAGGGCATTTCAACTAGTTTTCTTTGAGTACCTGTACATGTTGGCATGGAGAGATATGAACAGGTGGACAAGCTGGCTAAGCAATCACTAAATAATACAGAAATATAATTGCAAATCCCAATCAGTAAGGGAGAGGCTAAGATTTACATCAAGTTCTACGCAAAGTCAGTCTGGCAGGAGTATTGGGATGGCAATGAAACAGGAAGACATCTATACTACATTGAAAAACAGGTGAATAGTGGAAGGATAGGGGGCAGGAGTCGGAGAGAATACAGTGGTGCTTGAAAGTTTGTGACCCCTTTAGAATTTTCTATATTTCTGCATAAATATGACCTAAAACAACATCAGATTTTCACACAAGTCCTAAAAGTAGATAAAGAGAATCCAGTTAAACAAATGAGACAAAAATATTATACTTGGTCATTTATTTATTGAGGGAAATAAGCCAATATTACATATCTGTGGGTGGCAAAAGTATGTGAACCTTTGCTTTCAGTATCTGGTGTGACCCCCTTGTGCAGCAATAACTGCAGCTAAACGTTTGCGATAACTGTTGATCAGTCCTGCACACCGGCTTGGAGGAATTTTAGCCCATTCCTCCGTACAGAACAGCTTCAACTCTGGGATGTTGGTGGGTTTCCTCACATGAACTGCTTGCTTCAGGTCCTTCCACAACATTTCCATTGGATTAAGGTCAGGACTTTGACTTGGCCATTCCAAAACATTAACTTTATTCTTCTTTAACCATTCTTTGGTAGAACGACTTGTGTGCTTAGGGTCGTTGTCTTGCTGCATGACCCACCTTCTCTTGAGATTCAGTTCATGGACAGATGTCCTGATATTTTCCTTTAGAATTCGCTGGTATAATTCAGAATTCATTGTTCCATCAATGATGGCAAGCCGTCCGGGCCCAGATGCAGCAAAACAGGCCCAAACCGTGATACTACCACCACCATGTTTCACAGATGGGATAAGGTTCTTATGCTGGAATGCAGTGTTTTCCTTTCTCCAAACATAACGCTTCTCATTTAAACCAAAAAGTTCTATTTTGGTCTCATCCAGCCACAAAACATTTTTACAATAGCCTTCTGGCTTATCCATGTGATCTTTAGCAAACTGCAGATGAGCAGCAATGTTCTTTTTGGAGAGCAGTGGCTTTCTCCTTGCAACCCTGCCATGCACACCATTGTTGTTCAGTGTTCTCCTGATGGTGGACTCATAAACATTAGCCAATGTGAGAGAGGCCTTCAGTTGCTTAGAAGTTACCCTGGGGTCCTTTGTGACCTCGCCGACTATTACACGCCTTGCTTTTGGAGTGATCTTTGTTGGTCGACCACTCCTGGGGAGGGTAACAATGGTCTTGAATTTCCTCCATTTGTACACAATCTGTCTGACTGTGGATTGGTGGAGTCCAAACTCTTTAGAGATGGTTTTGTAACCTTTTCCAGCCTGATGAGCATCAACAACGCTTTTTCTGAGGTCCTCAGAAATCTCCTTTGTTTGTGCCATGATACACTTCCACAAACATGTGTTGTGAAGATCAGACTTTGATAGATCCCTGTTCTTTAAATAAAACAGGGTGCCCACTCACACCTGATTGTCATCCCATTGATTGAAAACACCTGACTCTAATTTCACCTTCAAATTAACTGCTAATCCTAGAGGTTCACATACTTTTGCCACTCACAGATATGTAATATCGGATCATTTTCCTCAATAAATAAATGACCAAGTATAACATTTTTGTCTCATTTGTTTAACTGGGCTCTCTTTATCTACTTTTAGGACTTATGGGAAAAGCTGATGATGTTTTAAATCATATTTATGCAGAAATATAAAAAAAAATTCTAAAGGGTTCACAAATTTTCAAGCACCACTGTACATCATGATCACCCGTTTAAGAATTGGACATACAGGACTTAACTATTCTCTTAACAAAACAGGCAAACACCCAACCGGAAGTTGTGAATACTGTAGCCATCTGGAATCAGTAGAGCATGTAATACTTCACTGTAAGAAATATGAACGTGAGAGAAATGAGCTTTATAAATCTCTCAGAATGGTTAATCATCACAATTTCACTTTACCTGGTTTATTAAGGAGAGCATCAAGTCAGATGTATTGTTATCAAATTTCTGAAAGATTCAGAATTAGATATACAGCTATTAGTATACAGCTCACCTTTGGTGTAGCTATAGCAAAGCAAAGATGAATAAGATCAGGGTGGCATATAATGATGCACTTAAAATCTTGCTTAAGACTAGGGTGACCAGACGTCCCGGTTTTACCGGGACAGTCCCGATTTGGGGTTGTGTGTCCCGAGAAAAGTCTGTCGGGACACGGATATGTCCCGGTTTTCGCCACTCGCGACATTTGCGACTGAGCAGCGTGGGAATCATTAGCGGAGAAATTTACTGCATTTACTATTTTGATGAATTGACAGGAATCGCAAACTTTCCTGGTTACTGCCCCCTGGCCCTGTGGCATGGGTGTTTATTTAGCCACATTATTCCAGACCACAGAACGTGTTGCCATGCAACAATAAAATAAACATTAACTGGCGCGAATGTTCTTTCTCTAGCAGCTAGCAGCAGTAACGCCGCAGCAATTATGCCGAAAAGAAAATGTACCTTTTCCAAAGGTTTACAGGGCACCTACCCCTTCCTCCGAGAGGTGCAGAACAATGCGCACAAAGCCTACTGCACACACTGTAAGTGCTTTGTTCTTGTACTGAGTTGGGTAGCCTATGCTGCAAATGCTGTGCGCTCCTGTGGGGGCTTTCCTCGGGCTGCCGCCCCTCTCCTCCTTTACTGCTGTTTCGTTTGAGTGTATATTTACAGAAGCCGCGAGAGGCCCTTCATATAATCTTTTTTTATTCACCTTGTTATCCCGAGATAACGACATAATTAATTCGAGATCTCGAGAAAACAACACAACCAATTCGAGATCTCGAGAAAACAAAACCGTTATTTCATGATCTCAGCTGGATCACTGTATCTCCGTCGGTAGAGACGAAGCCGGGCCAGTCTTCTGCGGAGGTGCCGCGGACTAATTTTGAAATTATCCCTTATTAAAAGACTTAATGCAATCTCTCCCTGTGTCAACCCCTGATCAAAATATTGCCTTATTAGGTGATCAATTATTCCAGACATTCTAATGACCAAAGTTGCGTCTATACAGAATGAGAAATAGCCCCAAAGTCAGCATATCACAAGTCTCTTGGCGCACCTGAATGAACCATTTCTCAGCTGTTTACTCGAGATCACGGAATAACGGTTTTGTTTTCTCGAGATCTCAAATTAGTTGTGTTGTTTTCTCGAGATCCTGAATTAATTATGTCGTTATCTCGGGATAACAAGGTGAATAAAAAAGGATTATATCCTCTCTCGGCTTCCGTAGTCTATATTCTCAAATCACTTGTCTCTTTTTTGTTTCTGTTTAACATACCATTCTGACAGTTTGGCCATATTGCTGTGTTGAACAGCTTGTTGCACCTCCCATTAAAGTGTTCACTTTTGTACACATCTTCTTGCTTTATTCATTCAGTTGTGGGGAATGGTTAGTAAGGTTGATTCTGGCCTAGGCTATGCTGAGGTCACATATCTACTTTTTAAGTTCATGCTATAGTGCATACAATTTTAGAGCTATAGCCTACATGTGCATATGCATTCTTCTTGGTGTTCTCACAAACAGGTGAAATAAATCAGTTTAAATTTGGCCTATGGACACAGCCTGGCCTGTTCTCAGCCATTACAAAATCTGTTGTCTGACCATAATTTAACTGATCTGTATACCGCTATGCTACTAGATAACAAAATGCCTGTTTGTTTTATTTCATGTGAGATGTTGATAAATGTGAGCTTCAACAAAATGATAAGAGCACCTCTCTGAGTGTCACGTTCACGTAAAAAAAAGGTGTGCGTGCACGAGCATGGTCGCGTGCAAAAGTGTCCCGGTTTCAGACTAGGGAAATCTGGTCACCCTACTTAAGACGCCTAGGTGGGAAAGTGCAAGTGCTCTGTTTGTAACTGCAAATGTACCCACGTTCCAGGCTCTAATGAGAAACCTCATGTACAAATTTATGTGTAGGTTAACAGTATCAAGAAATGCCATCATAATGTGTTTGACTAGTATTAAGGAAAGTGACACCCAATACTGTTCTGACATTTGGAAATATTGGAAGAGCCAATTGTATGCATCTTTAATTTGATTTCTTTTTTAATGTGTGTGTGTGTGTGTGTGTGTGTTTGTGCACGTGCATGTGTGTTTATATGAATATATTGTAATGTGTTTGTTTTTTTGTATGTACAATTTTGGACCTTGAGTCTGTAAATAAAGTTTATTATTATCTCATCTCATTATCTCTAGCCGCTTTATCCTGTTCTACAGGGTCGCAGGCAAGCTGGAGCCTATCCCAGCTGACTACGGGCGAAAGGCGGGGTACGCCCTGGACAAGTCGCCAGGTCATCACAGGGCTGACACATAGACACAGACAACCATTCACACATTCACACCTACGGTCAATTTAGAGTCACCAGTTAACCTAACCTGCATGTCTTTGGACTGTGGGGGAAACCGGAGCACCCGGAGGAAACCCACGCGGACACGGGGAGAACATGCAAACTCCGCACAGAAAGGCCCTCGCCGGCCCCGGGGCTCGAACCCAGGACCTTCTTGCTGTGAGGCGACAGCGCTAACCACTACACCACCGTGCCGCCGTTTATTATTATTATTATTATTATAGCGCTGTCGCCTCACAGCAAGAAGGTCCGGGTTCGAGCCCCGTGGCCGGCGAGGGCCTTTCTGTGTGGAGTTTGCATGTTCTCCCCGTGTCCGCGTGGGTTTCCTCCAGGTGCTCCGGTTTCCCCCACAGTCCAAAGACATGCAGGTTAGGTTAACTGGTGAGTCTAAATTGAGCGTAGGTGTGAATGTGAGTGTGAATGGTTGTCTGTGTCTATGTGTCAGCCCTGTGATGACCTGGCGACTTGTCCAGGGTGTACCCCGCCTTTCACCCGTACGGCCAACTTTGCATTAGACCGTATCTGTCTCGTTTTCTTCGCGGATGCACTGTCCGTTTACATTAAACCGCCTGGAAACGTCGGGAAACGGGAATCCACCAGGGTCCACGTATTCAATCCAGATTGTGTCTGGTCCGGTGCTGTGTAAACACTCACTACGTTTACATGCACATAGAGAGAATCGAATTTCTGCCGTTGCTCGACTGAAATCGAAGTTCAAAATGCCATGTATACACCTTAATTCGGCTGAAATTGAACCGAACTTGATTTCTCGGAATCGAGCTACACGACCTAGTTTATGCGATTTCTGCCGAGCTACTTTGTGCATGTATACCCTATCGAGCTAGTTGTCAAGCTACTTCCGGAAGTGACGAGTGACGAGACCACAAGCGGGAAACACAACAGCCTCGGTCGGCATGACAACGAATCATGACAACGGCATGAATCTTTTCTTTTTGTGGCATTGTTTGCACTGTTAAAATTTAGCTCACTTACTGTATCACCAAATACATCTGTACAGCTGTTGCATAGCTGTGAATTGTGTACATAAACAAGACATTGTATTTGTGTGCATATATATATATATATATATATATATATATATATATAGATAGATAGATAGATAGATAGATAGATAGATAGATAGATAGATAGATAGATAGATAGATAGATAGATATCCAACATTTGAAGAATGTCAATAAAAACAAAACAATTGAACTTTTTGTGTGTTTATTAAGACATAAGTTAAATTGTAAGCAAAAAAATATATATATATTTTTGTAAGCAAAAAATGGACTTTAGAAAAATATTATTGTGCAAAATAAGTTGTCTTACAAAACAGTGGTCTGCGCCGGACAGTTTGTAGCCATACAGTCTGTTAGAGCAAGCCTAACAGCTTGAACATGGAACTGCTAGTGTTGCCAGATTGGGGGGTTTTAAGTGCATTTTAGCGGATTTGAACTTGTTTTGGGCTGGAAAACGTCAGCAGTATCTGGCAACACTATAGCTCTTCTTCATGACGACAACCGGAAGTGTAGCAACACGATGGGGCGTGTAGCGCTACGTGTGGCTCGGGTGCACAATGCACCTTGCACAATAGCCCGATTTCACTTGTGCATGTAGGATTGGATTTCTCTGGCACCCCTGCTGGGACCCTTTGCTCGATTACCGACAGCAGCTCGATTTGGACGTGCATGTAAACGTAGTCATTGAGATACGCGGATACGCTGTGCTGAGCTCTAGCTGGCGTCATCATTGGACAATGTCACTGTGATATCCACCTTCCTGATTCGCTGGCGTTGGTCATGTGACGCGACTGCTGAAAAACGGCGCGGACTTCCGCCTTGTATCACCTTTCATTAAAGAGTATAAAAGTATGAAAATACTGCAAATACTGATGCAAATACTGCCCATTGTGTAGTTATGATTGTCTTTAGGCTTGCCATCCTTCCACTTGCAAGTGGTAAGTGATATGCGCTGGGATCACACACACAGCGGCTCAGTCCCGAATCACAGCTTGTGCACTTCACTCGCGCGCTGTGTGAGCTGCGCAGGGCCGGAGTGCGCACCCTCCAGAGGGCACTCGCTGTTCAGGGCGGAGTGATTTGGCGCAGGATGCGCAGGATGCCTGCGGAGCCGAGCGTATCCGTGTATTGGCATTGCTGTGTGCACGCGAATCATTTTAAAAACGTTAATCTGATGATCCGCTGATACGGTCTAATGTAAACATGGGCTAAAGTCAGCTGGGATAGGCTCCAGCTTGCCTGCGGCCCTGTAGAACAGGATAAAGCGGCTAGAGATAATGAGATGAGATGAGATTATTATTATTATTATTATTATAGATAAAATAATATAAGGTTTTTTTTCCTCCCTTAGAGACCCCTTCGCATGTTTGTAAACAAACCGACCGTTGCCAGGATGCGCGCGCAGCCTGGACCCAGAAACAATGGCGCTGCCCATAGACCGGCATTATGAGCTGTCAGATTATGCCAAACAATTGTCGTTACAGGATCGAGAATGCTACATAAATAAGTTAACTCTAACAAGTGGACATCGCCTACCGGATCCGCATTTAATTAAAGAGTGGACGGACGATGTTAGTAAGTTCCCTGGTATACAATGGCCAGATATATACTCGTACCTTATTGACCAGACTTCAGTGTACACCCACGAAAAACTTCGTGCCTACAAGTCTTTAGACGCATATGATTACCGTATTGGCCCGAATATAAGACGACCCTGAATGTAAGACGACCCCCCCTTTTCCAAGTTCATCTTTGGGGAAAAAGTTTTTTGAAGACCAAATGTTCATTCATATAAAGCGTATTTATTTCAAAATTCTGTTTAAAATTAGAGGCTTTTGTTTTTCACATTTAAATAGAGGTCATTTCAGTCTCATTTCCGTGAACACTTTTCATAGAAGTAAAAAAAAGAGGCTAAACTGCAGGCTACTAGACAAGCCAAATTAAAACATTTAAATTGCATTAATTCAACGAATTTGTCAGGTTTAGATTGAAAGTTCATAAACTTCAGAATGTCACTGCATAACTTCCAATAGCCTACGGGTATATGGAATAAATTTGCAGAACAGTGCAAATGCTTTTAAACAATGCATTAAACAATACATTAAGGTTTACAATAATAAACAACTGAAACAATGGAAAGGGTAGTTTGCTAAATTACAGCTACTCAGCACAGAGATCCTCAGCCTCACTTTGCTCACTCTCACTGTCCTCACTTTCACTTTCGTTTTTGGCGGCATTTTGTCTAGTCCGCGAATTTAAGACGACCCCCCTTTTTAAGAGCTATTTTTTACAACAAAAACACCGTCTTATATTCGAGCCAATACGGTATGTTATGTGCGGGCATGTACAACTTGATTAACAATGGGACATTCATATTCATTTTGTTTTAATCAAATGATGCCAGTGATGTGATGGCAATGTGGCTTTAGCTACAACAGCGAATACCAACACTAAACAGCAATTTGCAGGAGGTAATGGCATGAAAGGAATGATAGTGTAAAGAGTGCAGCTAAGAGAAATCAGAGCTGCGTAAAAAGCGAGAGGCAGAGAGCAGAAATGAAACTGAACGGGGCGGGAGCTACAGTAGGTTAGAGCAGTCAATGTAAGTTGGCATTTAGAGTGAGGGCACACAATTGTACCTTTCCATCCTTGCTTTAAAATTGTGATTTTCGGCATACACAAATAATGATGGCACAAAATCTGGACTGCTTGAGTCAAGCGAGACCTCTCCTACAAACAAAACTGCATGCTAAGCTAAGTTAACATGCTAACAATATTCATTACATTGTGTAACTATGACCCAGCTAATCAGACAAACGTTACCAAAGTATTTTGCTACATCAATAAACGAAGACTAGAAAGAATAAAAAAGAAAGATTTAATAAATAGCCTGATCTTACCTGTGATGAAGTGGGCGCTGCAAACCCGCGCATTTTTGATGGTGCTTTCATCCCAGTCTACACGTTTGATGGCTTGTAGTCATAGACGTCGGCGATTTTTTTTTTTTTTTGGAATGGGTGAGATCCTGCTGGAATTATGAACATTTTAACCCCATCACTGCTACTTTTCTGACACCCAAAAACACAACAACTAGGCATTTCTGAGTCTTTTTTGGGTCCAGGCTGCGCGCGCAATTTCCGCTTACGTATGAATGACGTTTACTGCGAAGGGGTCTATAGCGCCTGTTCCACACTCCAGTCCAGTAGGTGGCGGTAATGCACCTTTAAGTTGGTTCGCCAACCGCCATAAAAACCTTAAAGAAGAAGAATGTGCTTCCGTTAACTTTCAACGTCACTTCCGTCTACAGCACCTGAAAACGAAGGCTGCCATGTTGCAGTGGCGAAGCTGAGCAGTGCTAACAGTGACTGTGGTGAAGTATCGGCTGCTCAGTGAACTGCAAAGGGTTCACAAGGCGCCTTCCGAGGATTTATATATATTTATTATTTTAATTTAAAGCTATCTGGGTCACAGAATGAGCGGAGGGACGCCGTATATCGGGAGTAAAATCAGCCTGATTTCCAAGGCCGAGATTCGCTATGAGGGAATCCTCTACACTATCGATACCGAGAACTCCACTGTCGCACTCGCTAAAGGTGAAATGCTAACATGCTAACTCCTGCTAAAACCCGCTTTCACAAGTACAAACACCTACTTTTACAGGAGTGTAGTGAACATAGGTATAAAACCATCGAGACTTTGACAAATTAGCACGTTAGCTGGCTATTTTTTCCTTTATTATTTTTTTCCTTTGAAATATTCGTTTCAAATTAAAGCTGAGTTTTTAGATAATAACACCTGGACTGGCTAATTAATAATAATGTACACAGCTAGTTAGTTAAAGAGCGAGCTATTAGGCTTGTTTATGTTGCTAGGTAGATATCTAGATATTACTTGGCTCAATAAAGTAAATTTTAGAAGAGCAGAATTAATTTAAATAGAAGTGCAGTGTTTACGCTACAGCTTGACTAGTCGAGCGCAACGTCATCTAACTGCGACATAATTATCCAGTTAACGGTATTCAAGCTCCATCATTTGGCTTCTAACAGCTTATAATTACTGTATCTGCATCCCATGGTTATTGATAGCCTGAAGCTTATTGTATGGCAGTAATTATTACGGTAATGAGGTAACTGTTAAGGTTGAGAACATGTATACTTGTTGTGAGGCTAGAATATGGGTTTGTCTGTTCCTTTTACTCATGAAAGTGTGATGTTCTTAGTGCGCTCATTTGGAACTGAGGATCGCCCAACTGACAGGCCGATTCTGCCCCGGGATGAGACCTATGAGTACATCATCTTCAGAGGCAGTGACATTAAAGATCTGACTGTTTGTGAACCTCCCAAGCCATCTTTGCCTCAGGACCCTGCAATTGTTCAGGTACTGGATTTATTCTCACATTTAATCTCATGACATTTAGCTCATATGGAATGTAAAATCTTGCTCCAATTGCATTTTTCTTTTCAGTCTTCTATGAGTTCTGCTGCTCCACCATCAGCTTTTCAGAGTGGAAACTCATATGGGCTGTTTAAACAGGCTCCGGTGTCTCCGTACAGCCAGTTCACTGCCAGTCCATTGGTTTCACCCCCGTTTGGGACTGTTGGAGGCAAGTGTCTGTTTCTACATAAAATGATCATCTATTTTAAGTGGTCCAGCTCAGGCATGTTAGACCTGATTTTTACATCTATTTAATTTTATATAAACATACTTGGTTAGTCAAAAGTTGAAGTGGGTGAATATGGTGGCTTTTGTCCATGGATTTGATTCTATCTGTCTGTCAAATGCTGCTGGCAAATATTTTTTGGCTTGGAGTTAATTCGTATGAAAGTTTGAGGGTTCTCAATAAAATTCAGATGGGGGAAAATATCTCATCTCTCTAGCCGCTTTATCCTGTTCTACAGGGTCGCAGGCAAACTGGAGCCTATCCCAGCTGACTACGGGCGAAAGGCGGGGTACACCCTGGACAAGTCGCCAGGTCATCACAGGGCTGACACATAGACACAGACAACCATTCACACTCACATTCACACCTACGGTCAATTTAGAGTCACCAGTTAACCTAACCTGCATGTCTTTGGACTGTGGGGGAAACCGGAGCACCCGGAGGAAACCCACGCATACACGGAGAACATGCAAAGGGGAAAAATATGTAACTGGTAATAGGTGTTTTGTTTTGTTTTTTTTTTTCATTTTATATCTATCATGAAAATGATACTTTTGGGGGGGGTTTCCATTACTTTCTCAGTAATTTGGTCTTGGCCTATTACCACTGACCAGCCAGCTATTCCCTCTCATATGACAACTACCATCTGAAGACTAACATACTTCCTGTCACAGGGCAACATAACACACTCAGAAGAAAGTGCTGTCCATCCTCTTCCACACACATGAACTCATGACTGACTAGTGTTACATGATTGGCACGGGGCGAGCCCCAAAACAAAATCCCACATACAGACCAAGGGAGAACATGTGAAACTTCAGGATTGAGTGCTGCTGTATAGCAGTAGTGCTAGTTAGAGTGGGTCTGACTATATTCATTCTTAAGGCTTGTTTGTTTAAACTATTCACAAATGAAATTTAAACTATTAGTATATGCTAAAATATTATTGTGTTTTTGGAAGCACTGTTGACAGCCTGATGCATGTGCATCAAACCCAAGGCCTATGAGCTGACCCTGGCTTTGTTTCATTTGGTGGCATGAAGTTGGGGGGGGGTATTGAAATGGTCTGTACTGCTCCATATTTTCACGCCATTCAGAATTCACAGCAGATCCATAGTATATCAATCACCATTGTACTGCATGCTTAAGCTCATGCGTCAGTGTTTTAACTATAAAGGACAAGTAGGAGCCTTTCTTCCTCATCTGAAAGTAGCAACTGTAAGCCACCGATCCAGATTGTGACAGACGCCATCTTGTCGGTCAAACGCCATATTTCCGCCTTCTACTTCTACCTTTTCTTCTGGAAAACCCTACTATATACAATTCTACTACAACGGCTGCGGCTACAAGCTCTCCCTACCTGTGCACATTTTTTGTGTGTATTTTTGCGTGTTGTTCGTCTGTACCGGACTTCAATATCCACTACAACCGTATGGACTTACTGGACATTGGTTTCCAGCAGAAAATGACGGTTTGTAGCGATTTCCATCGCATGCACAACATTCCGGACGAGATAGCGAGACCAGCGGGGTCTCCGTGGATTGTTATCGGAAGCAAAGCGAAGGAGGCGGCGCCGGGAGCGGAAGCAAAAGCGAGGCTGCAGAGCTGGCCTGTTGACTAAGCTCAGAAAACAGCCACTCAAATCTCCACTGCCAAGCCTCTACCTCTCCAACGCCAGATCCATGGTAAACAAGACGGACGATTTGGAATTACAGCTGGAATTACCTTATTCTATTCTATAATCGGCTGGTCAGTGCTATACTCAATACTTAAGTGACTTACCAATCCAATGAGGATTATTTTCTTGTTTACAAGATGCCACATCTGAGTCGTTGACAAATCCTGAATTTCTGTAAAGATAGCTGTCCAGAGATTTATAAGCATGCAGTGCTTCACCACTGAACAGCGAGGGAAAGTTAATGAGGTGATTATACACGTCTGGGTATTCCGCTGGCAGTTCAACATCCATTGACACGGTCATGAAAACTCCGTCCGGTAAGCCATAAGGGTCACTAATCTGTAGATCGTTTATTTTAGACATGTATCTAGTTATCTGTTCATTAGAAAAATGAGCCGTGTAGTCCGTCGGTTGAAATTGATCCATTTTGTACACGAGTGCAGCAGTATTCAGCGGTGTTTTTTACCAACAAGATGGCGGCTGTGTACTTTCCGGTCACGTGACTGCAAGATCTCTATAGCAGCTGGCTTGACTGCAGTCTGAAATGCAGGTTAAAGTCAACTCCTGTGTACTGTGCTTGATGCAAGTCACACACTCATCTAAGAGCAATTCAGAAGTGTTGGCAGTTTCCACAAACAGAAATTAATTTCTCTAGAATGAGGAAATGTGCAAAATGAAATCAGTTTTTCTGATCTTTACTATTAAATTTTATGATGTATAATGTGTTTCAGGTGACTATCAGACAGCAGGAGGAGCAGTGATGATACAAATTTAATCATTTAACATGCAGTCTGTAATCAAATGATCTTTCCATATTAATAATGTTGCTATAAAATGCCCTTATAATGTGTTAATAATAGGGGGAAAATGTGTCTTATAAATCCTGATCTATTATAATTGATTATTACCTACTATTGCTTTAGAAGTTTCTGTTATCCCTGTCTTTTTCTTTAGAAATATCCTATTCTAATCTCAGTGCCTAGGTTATTGGTGGTAGACGATGGAATGTTAGATCAGAAAAATTAATAGATAAATTTAACTTTGAGTACAGCCCATGATGATCTCAAAAAAATGCTGATGTGGCCCAGGCAGAATTAGAGTTTGACACCCCTGGCCTAATGGGTCTTAGACTGGATTTGATCCAGGAGTCAGTCATTAATTTATATGGTTGTCACCAGTGATCTTGTTGCATAATGGGCTTGATTTATGCTCTGATGTCTGCATATCGTTTTCTACATATTTGTTAGAAACGCAGAATGTGACGTGTGTTGGGTCAGAACTCTTTGGATAATCATTTAATACTGGAGTTTTGTTAAGTCCTATGTGTGCATGCTCTTACTTTGCACACAGGAAGCTCATTGGCCTCATTTGGTAATGAGCCAGACATGGCTGCAGCCCTGTCTCAGAGTAATGATTTTGGCTCTGCTTTCACCAATAACTTTCTGATTGCTTTGTTGTTGGAAGGTAAATTGTTTCCTCGAGACTGAACAAAGATGTGGGTTTTTAGAGTTTTAATTTTACTATTTCTGCTCTAAGCAATAACACACAATGGCACTCGCAAGCAGTTTTAATTCAAAGTCACAAATTATTGCTGAGAGAATCAAGAATTTTAAAAAAAATTAGATTGAAAAAGGCTACTGGACTTCTGCAACTCGGTATGAATACATTTGTAGCTGAATAAAACATGAAAAAAGTGCTTCTGAAGGCAAGCAGTGGCCATTTTATGAGCTACCACTTTTACGTGAAGTTGCTGAGAGGCTCTCTTTCTTGTTAAGTCCAAGGGTTTGTGTTGCATCAATTATGGTTGTTAGTTATGGGTATTTTTGTTGCACAACAAGCTCACTGCATGCTTGCAAGTTCCACTTTCTGGGTTCTGTTTGCTTTGCTGAACGCTTTAGCCTCCTTGAGTGAATGAATAACCGAACAAATTTTCTCCTTACTCTCTTTAGTTTCATCACTTTATGGTACTAGGAGTATTTTATCCACGTGCATGTGTAGAAATTGTATTTAAAACCCATCAACACATATGGGCCCCGCCCCCTCATGTCCTAGATTGTCAACTACCTAAGCGGCAGGCCACAGTATGTACGCTTGTATCACGGTCGGATAAAGGTGGTCAATACTGGGGCACCACAGGGGACCGTCCTCTCTCCCTTCCTATTCACCATCTACACCATGGGCTTCACCTATCAAACAGAATCCTGCCATCTTCAGAAGTGCTCTGATGACTCTGCTATAGTCGGATGTATCATTAAGTACGATGAGGCTGAGTATAGGGCAGTGGTGAAAATTGTGTTTACATGTGTGAGTGAAACCATCTGCAGCTCAGTGTGACAGACTAAAGACCTGGTGGTGGGTGTAAGAAGGAACAGGGCACTGGTGACCCTTGTTTCCATGCATGGGGTCAGTGTAGACATTGTGGAGGACTACAAGTACCTGGGGGTACATAGTGACAATAGACTGGATTAAAAATACACAGGGCATATGCAAGAAGGGCCAAAGTGGTCTCTACTTTCTGAGAAGGCTGAAGTCCTTCAACATCTTTTAGGATTATGCTGAAGATGTTTTATGAGTCTGTCGTGGCCAGTGCTCTCCTGTACGCTGTGGTGTGCTGGGGTAGCAGGCTGAGGGCAGCTGATGCCAACAGATTCAATAAACTGATCCACAAGGCTGGTGACATTGTGGGGGTGGAGCTGGGGACTCTGGAGACAGTGTCTGAGAGGAGGATGCTGGCTAAAGGCCTCTGCATGCTCTTGCGACAAGGCTTTCGCAGATAGCTTTTCGCAGACAGTTGTAATTTATCGTTGAGTGGGGAGTAATAGGCGTGCGCGATGTTATTCACCGGCACAACGCAAGGGGGCGCGAAGTCGCTAGGAGTAGTTGGTGGGTGTGGTTAGTGGAGTGTTTATCCTCCGGTTACTTATAATGACTAGAACTTTTTTTTTTTATAATGACTAGAACTGGAGTCGTATAGATGTACGTACTTCCTCAATCAACCGCTCTTCATGCTGCTCCATCTTCGCTCGTGTTTTTAAAAATGGTGGTCGTGAAAACAAAACAAACCGGGAAAGTAGGGAAGCGGACGTGCGTGTACAGCGGATGTCGAGTGGACCAATCAGAGCCCTCTTGTCTGCGACGCTGTCTGCGAGGCTTCTGCGGTGGTCACAATTTTTGGGAGGTGCGCGCGGAGCGTCTGCGAAGGTGGGGGGGCTATGCAGACGCTATCTGCGAGGACTGGGTTGTCAGCATAAATTGGCCTTAAACTGCGTATTGTCCTGGACAATGTCTCCCACCCACTCCATAATGTGTTGGCCAATCAAAGGAGTACTTTCAGTGAAGGACTCATTCCCCCCAAGATGCACTACAGAGCTCCACAGGAGGACATTCCTGCCTGTGGCCATCAAACTTTTCAGCCTCTCTTTCAGAGGCTCAGATACTCCAAAGACAATGGACTATTCAGTACTGCACTGGTGTCATTATTCCATTGTGCTACATCCATCCACACTAGGTTCAGTAATTACATAATGTAACGATTCAGTACCTCCTATCAACATGCAATATTTGTATAATAACTCCTGTGTCTGTAACTTGTATACGTTTGCATCCTTTAATATTGTTTTGATATATGGTTTGTTTTACATTTGTTTAATTTTGTAATTTCTTTTCTGAGTGTGAGCAACTGCACATGTGCTCAGTTTCCCCTCAGGATTGTTAAAGTACTTCTGATTCTGATGTCCTGTCCTGAAGGTCGCAGCAGTCCTGCCCTCGACCCCTTACAGAAGAGTCCGCCTGTGGAATCATCAGCACCATTGGCCTCGTCAGTCAGCAGTACTGCACCTGTGCCCGTGAGCCGCAGGAGCCCCATCACATCACGACTCAGCACAACCAATACTCAGAAGGCCTCAGATGCCCCGGAACAGAGGAGGGTTGATGGCCGGTCTAGATTACGCTCAGGACTCGGGCATGCAGCAGGAGATTCCAGTGCTGTTCACTCGGGGTTTCAGTCAGCAGGTATGGGTAGAGCGAAACCAGTCGTTGTAGAGAAGTACGTTTTCTCATCTTGAAATGTAAGCTGTACACAACAGATAGCCGTTGTATAATTGTACAATAGCCAGGTAATAAAGTATCTGATTTATGGAAAAATGATCAAACCATGCAGAAAAACAAACTCTGAGATCCACTGAGCTTGTTTGAAGAGGGTTTTTGAAACAAATATTGGGAAATTCTAAGCTGGTGTATATACTTTCTCAGGCATTGATGCACCAAAAGTGGCTGCCCGACCCGAGTCTGATCAGTCCAGAGGTGAAAGTAAGGAAGCCCCTAAGCGGCAAGCAGGTTATTATATATCTGCTATAATGGTCTTCCACTCAGCCATGCTTTCAGACCCAGAAACTGCATGCCATGTTTGTTCATTGTTTTACATCCATTTTAAACTTTCATAAACCTGTTTGTTTGGTCTTTTTACGTTGTATATCACAAAAGGTCCATGGTCTAGATGCTGGTCTAATGCACACACATCCTTGTTTATTTTCAACTCTTTTGCAAACCGAAATCTCTTTCAACATTGTCTTGTATATGACAGAGTATCAGTAAGTGAAAAAGCAATATAGATCAATGGAAAATATCCTCTATTTAATGTTAGTAAATAATGAGTACATTGCTTAAAGGACATGGGACATGAAACATAAATGCACGCTATGTCAGTTTCTTTCCATTAAAAATATGAAATAATTGCATCAACAAATACAAAATTATCTATTAAATTCAGCAAAATCGTTATATTCGTGATTTATATGGCATTTCTGCTCGAGCTCCGATATGCATATTTTACAACCGGAAGAGCCGCTGTCACGTGATCATACGTCACAAAAACTTTCGGGTACAGCACAAGCGGGTAGATGAATATGGAGAAGTGTGAATCGTGATGATGACGAATGCGACAAAATAGTTTGTGTCTTGGATGACAAGAAAATTGTTTCATTTTTAGTGTTTAACGTACATTGAACATCATGGTGTATTGCGACCTCCCAGTCAGTCAGACGCGCTGTCACTCCTGTTAGCAATGTAGCTAGGCTCAGCATGGCCAATGGTATTTTTTGGGGCTGTAGTTAGATGCAACCAAACTCTTCCACGTTTTTCCTGTTTACATAGGTTTATATGACCAGTGACATGAAACAAGTTCAGTTACACAAATTGAAACGTGGTGATTTTCTATGCTATGGAAAGTCCGCACTATAATGACAGGCGTACTAACACCTTCTGCGTGCTTCGACAGCGCATTGATACCTTCACTCGGAGTTGTACCATTATTTTTTTAGACAGGGCAGACGGACCAGGGCATTCGCCCGCCTGGCCGTGCCCGACGAGGAGCCCCTCCTGGAAGTGTGGTTTTACCATGGGCCTCATGCGGTAAGGATTAGTATTATAATTTTGGGTGCATCAATTATTGATTATCATAATTCTGACTCGTTTCGCCATTTTGAATGTTTTCATCTCGGACTCTGGAAGCATTGTATCTCAGTCAATCTCGAAAAATATCAGCAAAAAAAAAACTAGCTTGCAACGGACTTTAGCTAGATCTATGATGAACTTTCAATGTATGATACAAAAATAATACTTCTTTCAACAGATCATTAGCCTTTAAGCAGAATTGTTTTTAACTTACCAGGATGTGTTATCGAGCCGACCGCTTTCAGTTTCATGAGACTGAATGAACTCTCACTCTCAGAATCATCTGACCCGTCAGAGTAAAGACAAGATCTATGTTCATGTGAATTTCCAGCTATCGGTTCGAATTGATAGGGTCTAACTTCACATGTCTGTGAAACATCGGGAATGTCACTGTCGATGGCGTCCATTTCGGTAACCTGTTTACATTAGATACCCAAGCGCTGCCTCCTTGAAAAGTTTTTGTGACGTCATGGGTCACGTGACCGCTTAGCTAATTAACGAATCATTGTTTTACGCTGATGTATTAAAAAAGTTGAATAATGTGGTGATTTTCACATTTTTGATGCCCTGCAGTGATTTAAATGGCATTTCTTATGTCCTTTATACATAATTATACCCAGGAAAAAATCCATGTCCCATGTCCTTTAACATCTGCTTCATGAGTTACAGGTTGACTTTTCTAAAATAAATGAATGAGCAATTGCATCTTAACACTCAGCTTGTTGGAATTGCATTAAATGGATTTGGTCCATAATCAAATGGCCATTGTTGTGTTCTGAAGAAGTTTAGAAGGGAAATAAGTGAGTGGAGAAAATGGTGTAGGCGGCTAGGCTATGGATCTAACCTCAGGTCAGTAGAGCTATTTATGGATGCTGTTACCTATGAAATGCAGACAGGGCTGATGTGAAAGTTGCTTCAGTTGTGTGGATTTTTTTTTTTTTTTTTTTATAATCTGCCACGAACTAATAAGTTTGTTGCCTGTAACTGTTTTTATATACCAGTCTATAGCTGCATAGAATAACTTTTGTGTCTGAAATTGATCAATTCCATTCATTAGATTTACATTCTAAATCTGTTTCAGTAACCTTTTCTGATTTTTCTCGCATTCCTTCATGCCGTCTTCCAGCATGGTGTTGCATGTTAATCCAGGCTTCTTTGTCATTCAGCTGCTGGGCCACAAGGTCCACGCCGTGGTCGTGGTGGAGGGCATCGGGGGAGAGGCCGTTACCCTGTGAGAAGAGATGGACCCATGAAATTTGAGAAAGATTTTGATTTTGAGAGCGCCAATGCCCAGTTTAACAAGGAGGAGATTGACAAGGAGTTCCAGAGCAAACTCAAGCTTAAAGGTAGTGCAAAAGACAGTGATTTATACTGTTAACAGCTGTTTACAAGACTACCTGTGTATTGACAGTTTTGGTGTACATCTCGGTTATGGCCCAGTTTGAATCCTGTTGGTGTATAGATTTCGTGAAATGTAGGAGTGTATTTGTTTTCATGTAGTTACATATGCCAGTGACGTGCTACTTATTTGTGCAGAAGTCCAAATAAATCCAGTGGGCCATGTTCACTGAAAAAGCAGGATGGTCTAATGGAGGAGAAAAGTTGATGCTTTTGAGTCTCATGACAATGCAAGGAGCTCATTACCATGTTTGTGTATATATCAGCCATAATGTTATGACTAGTGTTGCACCGATACCATTTTTTTGGCCCCGATACCTATACCTGGCTGTGCAGTACCGGCCGATACCATACCGATACCACTCCGTTTGAAGTGTGTGTGTATATATATGAATATGAGAAGAGCTGCATACTTGGATGTAAAATCATTGCTATCGTGGCTTTGTCAGGCTGCTGCTTACCTTTGTGAAACAGGAAAAGGACTAATACAAAGCTTATGGCCACTGCCTTCTCCAGCTTTCTTAAAACATGCTCCGTTACTTTATTTTTTAGTGCAGGGATAGTCGTCTCCATGATGTATTTGCGACTCGGGACCTTATACTTAGGTTCTGCGTGAGCCATAAAAAGCCGGAATCGCACGCTTTCAACAAAGGCAAGGGGCAGGTTACAAAGAACAGTCATTTCGGTGATTTTTTTCGGACATCTGTCTTGCTGCTTCACTCTTCTCGTCCCACTGCTCCTTCCTACGAAGTGAACTGACCAGGGTTTGTTGCTGCAGTCCATCCCCCTTTCTCTTGCTAGCAGTTGCTGCAACCTCAAACTCTGTGTTCGTTCAAATGTTTTATCAGGTTCGAGGTATTGAAACTGGCCGATTTAACTCCACCTCTCGAAACTTTCAGGCCGCAAATCTTGCATGTAGCCATTGTACTCGCCGGAGTTTCTATGCTGAAATATATCCAGACCGCCGACATTTTCTTTTCGTGGTTTGTTTTTCCTCCGCATGAAAAAGCTGCCCCTGTATTGGTTAAGAGCGGCTATTGGCCCGCTCTCATTGGTCTGGAGCAGGTCAATAGCAATAGCTGCTTGGCGTGCTTGGCAGGCATGCACAGTGATCACGTGTGATCACACAACACAGAGTGTAGTGAGTGTCGGGAGAGAGAAGGCTGCGTTCAAGTGTCATACTAGCATCGGTAAATGGTATCGGCGCCCTATTTCTTGCTACTCGCCAATACCGATACCACCATTTTAGTGCCAGATCGGGGCCCCGCCCGATACTGGTATCGGTATCAGTGCAACACTAGTTTTGACCACTGACAAGTGAAGTGAATAACAACATTGATTATCTCATTACAGTGGTACCTGTCGAGGGGGGTGGGATATATTAGGCAGCAAGAGAACAGTCAGTTCTCGAAGTTGATGTGTTGGAAGCAGGAAAAATGGGCAAGTGTAAGGATCTGAGTGACTTTGACAAGGGCCAAATTGTGATGGCTAGATGACTGGGTCGAGCATCTCCAAAATGGCCCATCTTGTGGGGTGTTCCCGGTATGCAGTGGTTACATATGTCAGAAGAACTACTGTAGCACAAACTGCTGTAAAAGTTAATGCTGGCTAAAACAAAGATGTCCACATTAACTTTTTCAGCAGTTTGTGCTACAGTAGCTCTTCTGTGGGTCTGAACCATATGGGCTAACCTTTGTACCCCATGTGAATCAATGGGCCTTTGACACCCATGACCCTGTCACTGGCTCACTGGTTACCCTTCCTTGGACCAATTTTGGTAGGTACTAACCACTGCATACCGGGAACACCCCACAAGATGTGCCATTATGGAGATGCTCAGACCCAGTCATCTAGCCATCACAATCTGGCCCTTGTTAAAGTCACTCAGATCCTTACACTTGCCCATTTTTTTCTGCTTCCAACACATCAACTTCAAGAACTGACTGTTCTCTTACTGCCTAATATATCCCACTCCCCTCGACAGGTGCCATTGTAACAACATGATCAATGCAATTCACTTCACCTGTCAGTGGTCATAATGTTATGGCTGGTGTGTGTATGAGCGTGTGAGAGATTCTATGTATAATACACACACACACACACACACACTGGGAAGAACAGATTTCTATAGCTTCTATAACTACAGTGCTGTACCATGAGGCAGTGGTATGTCGTATGAGATTTCTACATTTTGTATGTATTTTGTGTTTAGATGAGAAGCCAGAGAAAGCTTTGAATGGGGAGGATAAAGGTGACTCAGGGGTAGATACTCAAAACAGTGAAGGTAATGCTGACGAGGAAGATCCACTGGGACCCAAGTGCTACTACGACAAGTCCAAGTCTTTCTTTGACAACATTTCTTGTGATGACACCAGGTTGGTACTCATTTTCTAACTTGCAAAAATGTCCAACTTTAAAACATCTGTATTTTCTCATGTTTATTTTTTTCTGTCTTAAAGCAAGTTAATGTCCTGCTTTTTTTTTTTTTTTTGTTAAAAAGTAAGTTTGATGTGTGAAACCAAAGAAAACTGGGGATTTTTAATTTCCAGTTCTATCATGGTAATAAACTACAAATCTCATCATTAAAAAAATGACAAACAAGAAAAGGAAATAATAAATGTATGAGTTAATTATGAGCGTACTACTTCTGGGTCCTGTAAAATTTACTTCATGAATACATCTTACAGGACCCAGAAGTAGTACGCTCTGGCATCGAGTGCCAAGTCAGTCACAATTAACATCAACCAAAATCCAACACCGAATAACAAAGTAATCTTTCCAGAATTGTTGGTCTACCAAAAAAAAAAACTGTGGTTTTGTTTCTTATCCAAGTGAGCTGTGATTTTAGTTTATTAGTGTGAACAAAGACTTATGATGGCTTGCACACAAAGATGTGAAACTGTTTAAGCCTTTTTATCTCCACAGAAGAATTAAAATAGTCTTTTCATCTGAGTACCAATTTAAATGGAAGTTGTTCTTAGCTAATCCACACCACCTGTTAATCTGCATAAAATTGCAGCAGTACAAATACAGAGAATATGTATGAATTTGTAATAACGCCAAAACTTAGACCGCCTCTCTGCCCAATGGGCCTCTGTTATCAAGCTGCGTATGAACGGATTTATTCATGTGATGAAAATCATCCTTTCTCAAACTTGTAAATCTGGTGGAAAATTTAAATTCAGTTTAGCATACACAATCATTTACACGCAACTTCACCAGAGGATTGATAAATGAGGCCCAATGTATTTATTTCTAATAAACATAGATCAACACGTTTCCTTTAAATAGCTAACAGGAATATTTTACCATCTCAATAAACAATAGGAATTGGTTTAAAATTGGTCTAGAAAAGTTTAGAAGTGTTAGAAATTGTCCTAAATTATGGGTATTGATATTTTATAAACATCTCAAGTAATTTTAAAAAGCTGATAAGTTATACTTTAACTATTAGTAATGTAGGCGTGTTATTAACTGGTAGTTAATCCTGTAGTGTTCAATTTCCTCTGTTATAAACAATGTGTTCACTGAAGAACACTCACAGCCACAGACAGTAGCAGTACGCTGTCATGTGAAACCAGTTGAACCAAAGAGTTAATGTTACCAAAAAAAAAAAAAATCAACTTCTGGTAGAGGGTTCAGCAAAAATAGTTTGAAAACTATGGGGTGGGGTCCCATTATTTGCCTGGAGCTGAGCTCCTTCTGGTTTTCTGATTGGGCTATATGAACGCTGGCTAAGTTATCTAGGATCATTCTTTTTGCATATAATACCTTGCATGAAAGACTTGAGCTTGTTTTCAAATATTTTTCTTTTAAATGTTTTTGGGGATAAATATTTTACAGGGAAAGGAGACAGACGTGGGCAGAGGAGAGGCGAATGAATGCCGAGACGTTCGGTATCCCATTCCGCCAGAACAGAAACCGAGGTGGATTTCGGGGCCGTGGGGGCATGGGCTTCCGTGGTCATGGGCGTGGTCGTGGAGCCAGCCGGGGGTCTTTTGGAGCACCACATGCAGGAGGCAGTGGATTCAGAGGGAGTTACAGAGGAAGCCAGGGGGGAAGAGAGTTCTCCAGTTTTGAATACAGGGTAATGCGTGCTCCTTGTTTGGAGTCAAAGTCTGTTATACAAAATGCTTCCTGCTTTTGAATGTAGACTATTGAGGAATATGAAGTGAAATAGTCCATCATATTGTACAAAGTTTGAATGTTTTATTTGGTATGTTTTAAATTTAAGTGTATTGGGTGTCGGTCTGATTTTTGTTTATTTTGTGCTTTACCCAGAAGGACAACAAAGTAGCTGCGTAGTGCAATGGAAAGCTGGAGCCACAGGATGGTGTATTTCATGGGTATATGTATTTCATCACTACTTTTGACAAGAAGAATGAAGTTAAAATTTACAAGATGTATACTTGTCACCAGCACTGGTTTAGACCACTGGAGGAGTGGATATAAATGCAATTTCTTTTCCATATCTTTAAAGAGTGGAAATGTTTCAGCCTTTTAAAATATTAATCTGACAAGAATATTTCCAAATGGGGTAATTTGTGTATGAACATATATTTTAGAGCAACTAATTTTTTTTTTTTTTCTTCAGTACTAAACTTGTATTTAATAACCAATTAGTTCTAAACGAGTAGTGTGTATATATATGCCTTTGATCACTGAAATAGCTTTATTATTATTTTGAATTTTTTTTCCAACTTTTTACTGTATTTTTCTACTTGCTCACATTCTTGAAGTCTGTTGGTAGGAATTGTAATTATACTTGTTCAATTTAACTAGCATGTGGTTGGATTTCCTTCGAATGTCCAAACTACTCTGGTACATTGTTTTTGTGTTTGCTATCTTAACAAAAGAGTATGGTTCATTGCTTAAGGAAACATCAGTGTGACTAGTAAACATGGATGTTAGAGAGAATGACTAGGAGATGTTTTCCTCCAGAAAGGTATTTATGAATTATTTTTCCACGCATAGCTACATTGCTTCGACTTGCAGTTTTAAAAAGGTTATGCTGAAACGTTTCACTTCATATGACACCAGTCAGTAGGCACTAAATGTCACCTTTTATATGCTGCACCTGCCTTGTAGCTGTACTTAAGCTGTTATAAGGCCTGTGGCTTCACACGTGAACATTTACAAACACGCGAGGCTAAAGCATATGATGTGATATTAACAAGAATAGCACTGGCTCTGTTAAGTGGCTAAGTCCTTATATTCTACACTTGAATTCATTGTGATATGTCACTGATAACGTAATCTTTTATTCAGTGGAAAGGCGTATATGATAAAATGCGTCCTGTGCTTTAGCATGTATAGCCACTTGTTTTTAAAGTTTGAAGTCAGCAGTGATGCCGGTAGACTTGGATTTAGTATGGTGCAGACTGTTGAGTTCAGCTGTAAGGCAAGTGAATAGTACAATGGCCACTAAAGGTGTTATTTACTACTTATTTCTTACGTTATTCTGCTGAGTATTAGTATCGTACCTGCACTATTTACCCGAGTAGCAAGTAGGTAAACGTGTACAGTGAGGCTGTGGAACATAAAGATTTGTGCCATCCTTGACTGCAGAAGGCTGTTTACTTCAGTTAGCTATTGTGTTCCTCTTGCATTGTCTACACCACTGTATGGATTGATGTTTATAATGTTGGCAGTTAGATATAGAACGAATTAATATTCCTTGATCTGGTTTCAAAAGCATGTAATTTGATGAAGTGGCTGAATATCTTATTTGACTTGAGTGTGCTCACAGTACATGTGCACAACGTAAGCTCCTGTCTACACTGGTACGTGTGCGAGCCCTATTCACCGATCCATTTCTAATTCTGTTTTGTGTTCTTACAACATGCATGAACTTCTCGAAGACTCGCTGATAATCAGTGCCTCATTGTGGTTTTTAATTTGGGAAAAACTTCAGATTAGTTCAAGATCTCTGATCTAACTGGTAGAATGTTCAAAAAAGTAAGTAAAATGCACATGCTTAAAATAGTCAAAATAGCTATTTCTGATTTGTTAATATCTCACAGGTATCGTTTACAAATGTTAACGATTCTGCTTAATTAAATTTAGCTTCTGAACTTTTCTACCTCACATAGCTTATAAGATGGAAAAAATACACTTCTATATGAATGGTCTACACAACACTACATTCACCAAAAAACGCTATATGAAAAGTTATGGCACCAATGTTTTTAAAAAATTATACTCTGAGTAAAAGTTGGACTGATTTGAAGAATTTATGTTGTAAATTTTATTCATTAAATCAGGTTTTAGTTGCTTTGTAAAGCATCAGATTTGTGGCTCCACCCTGAAATTATTAGTTTTTACCCTCCACTGACTGATTTAGTTTTGAGTGTGATTTGAACAAAATGCTTCTTTCCCTGTTCATTGTTGGACCTCTTCAGTTGCTCTCTAAATGGTTTGCAGGAAGAATGTGAACTTGTGTAAAATACCAAAAAAAAAAAAATTGCAATAGTGCTAGATTTATTTTTAAGTTTTTGGGTCATAGTTATTAACTAGAACTATGTCACTGCTAGTTGGAAATGTTTTGTCATGTTTCCCATTAGACTTTTCATTCACTAAAAATCAGTTTGTCTGGTGTATTTTTGTCAAATATGTTAGCATTAGCAATAATTTTTGGTGTTTTTATTTTTTTTTATTTTTTTATTTTTTTTTTTTTTTACTATCTGGGAGCTTACTAATTATTTTTGGGTGCTAGAGATCACCATGGCATGGTAAAGTACAAGTAGCTACTAATAAAGCAAAACATGCTTTGCATTGAGCAAAATAATTTAGAAATGCACTTTTGCACTTACAGTAATCTCTTCAATCCAATTCTCAATTTCTGATGGCTCGTGTCAGCATTTATAAAGGAATACTCAGAATATTGTTTAAGATTTTCCACACAGTCTGTATAGATGTCATCCTATGAAATGTTACATGCTTCATAGAGAACTAATGACTGGATATCCCTTGCGAGTATAGAAGAAATTTATGATGGAAAAAAAATTTAAGAGAACTTTAGTGTGTGTCATATTTTTCATTCATTGCGTTCCAGGATCTGTTCTTTCCTATACTTGCGTTAGTTTTCAGGGCAGTGTGAAATCCAGACTTAATTTAGGCATAAAGCATTCTTCTCTTGTCAAAATAATTTTCTGCTGATTTAACCATTCATGATCAGCACTCGTTAGCACATCTTATTAGGATGTGCTATATTCACTGTCGGGCAGTCACTGCATGCTGGTGTTGCCATGGAACATAGGACAAAATGTATGGCAATGCTTGTGAGGCAGATGCTGTCACAGAAATGTACAATTGTGAGCCTGAATATCACTTTCCTTCAGTAAGATTTAACTTTACATTTTCTTTCAAGCATGAGGGTGTAGCTCAGTGTAAAGGGATTTTTACTCTGAAACTACAATAAACTGTTAATTATTACCTGCTTCCTGGTGAATTTAGTATTTTTCTTTTAAATAATAACTGATTCCATGATTAATGGAACTCAAAACTGTACAGATCGTGATGAGTGACTGTGTAAACAGACGTGGTATGTTCACAGACTGTTTCGACATATTGCAGTGCCAGCCCAGACGTGGTTAGTTATTTATAGGCAGATTTTTTTCTTCAGCTATATTTATGTAGAAAAATTGTATTTCCCTATGAACAATTCCTTAGTCGTTACAATCTTTCAGTTAAGCTCATACAGTTTCCTTGATCATTTTGATATTGTATGATCTGTTATGTTGTATAAGAGATTTGCTTATTCCAGTTGACACAATAGGCTAAATACACTCACTGAGCACTTTATGAGGAATGCTATACTAATACTGGATAGGGCCTTTCTTTGCTCTTGAAACGGCTTTAGTTCCTTGTGGTATGGATTCTACGAGAAACGTTTTTTTGAGGTTTTGGTTGACGTTTTATTTGGCACACTTTTTCATGTTACATTGGGGCACAACGGTCAGCAACAATGTTCAAGACCATGGTGTTCAAGAGATGATTGGTATTGATGGGCCCAAAACGTGCCAAGAAAACATTCCCCACACCATTACAGCTCCTCCACCAGCCTGGACTTTTGACACAAGATTTATGTTGTTGGCACTAAATTCAGGGCCTACCATTTGTGTGCCTCAGCAGAAATTGATATTCATCAGACCAGGCTACATTTCTCCAGTCTGCAGCTGGCCTGTTTTGGTGAGCCTGTGCACGCTGCAGCCCGAACTTCTCTGTACTTGGCTGACAGAAGCAGAACCCGATATAGTATTCTGCTGTTGTAGCTCATCCGCCTCAAGGTTTGATGTTTTACGTTCCGAGATGCTTTTCTGCTCACCACAGCTGTATAGAGACACTGGTTAGCAAAGTTATTGTAGCCTTTCTGTCAGCTTGAACCAGTCTGGCCATTCTCTGTTGACTTTTCTCATCAAGAAGGCCTTTTCATCTGATCAGCATTTATAGCAGGGGCGTCACTAGGAATTAAGCTTGACTTGACACCCCCCCCCCCCCCCCCCCCCCCCCCCCCCCGGGGACACGCACAAAATCCCAATGCACCTTAACGTTCCTGATGTACATCTACTGGTAAAGTTAAAAAGGGAGTCTGTTCAAGAATGCATTAAGATGTTTATTTAAACATACATACTCTATTGTCTTTCATATGCAGTAAACCTGCCAAACATTTCATGGAACAGCTAAACAGCTGAATAACCTAACTAATTTTATGTATTTGATTCAAGTTTTCTATTATGCAACCTCAACTCTCACGATTCACAAACTTAGCTGGTTAGTTATGACTGACTAGCACATAGCCTACAACCTTAATCTTACCTCTCTCACCCTCCTCCTCATCTGTCACTGTTTCCCTGCCCCTGTATCTACTTCGTGAGAAGAATTGTCTGATATCGATCTGGAAAAGTAATTTAATATTTAATTCACTGTAGTTTAATGGGTTTGTTAGAATATGGTTTGCTTAGTTTTGCTGCAAAAACTTCGCACTACCTTAACTCATCCAGAGCCCGTTCTCGGACTCATCCAAAGAGTAGACTCATCTCTCCAGTAGGCTAAACGGACTCATGGCACGCTGCACGCACGCTATGTTTACAGTAAGAATCTCCCAGACCAATCAGAAAGAAAATTAGTTAGAAAGAAGAGGTGATAGAAGTTTGAAACACACTCTGTCCTACAACTTACAGTAGATAAATGATCTGCCAAAGAAACTAGTCTCATCTCATTATCTCTAGCTGCTTTATCCTTCTACAGGGTCACAGGCAAGCTGGAGCCTATCCCAGTTGACTACGGGCGAGAGGCGGGGTACACCCTGGACAAGTCGCCAGGTCATCACAGGGCTGACACATAGACAACCATTCACACTCTCATTCACACCTACGCTCAATTTAGAGTCACCAGTTAACCTAACCTGCATGTCTTTGGACTGTGGGGGAAACCGGAGCACCCGGAGGAAACCCACGCAGACACGGGGAGAACATGCAAACTCCGCACAGAAAGGCCCTCGCCGGCCACGGGGCTCGAACCCAGACCTTCTTGCTGTGAGGTGACAGCGCTAACCACTACACCACCGTGCCACCCTGTATTGGAAGTCTGATGTATATAATGTGAACAGGAAAGAGGACAGGACTGTTCCTTGTGGGGCACCTGTGCTGCTCACAAGCTTTTCAGAGACACAGTTTGGGAGCCGCACATACTGTGGTCTTCAGGTTAGTTAGATAGTCAGTGACCCAGGAGACTAGCCCTGGCTCAACCTTCATCGTCCTCATCTTCTCACCAAGCAGCCTAGGTTGAATTGTGTTGAAGGCACTTGAGAAGTCGAAGAACATGATCCTGACTGAGGCGTCCACAGAGTCAAGGTGAGCATGGATTCTATGTAGCATGTAGATGAGTGCATCATCCACACCGATTTTCGGGCAGTATGCAAACTGAAGGGGATCCATGAATTCACTGACCCTGGGCCTGATATGAGCAAGGACCAGTCTCTCAAATGTCTTCATGATGTGTGAGGTGAGGGCTATAGGCCTGTAGCCATTTATGTCTCTACATCATGGTACAAACGTGTCAAAAGCATTTGTTGGAAGAATTATGGGTTGTTTTACAATCAGGGTACAAAGTTTGTGTCACAGGGGTCCAAAATTCAAATTGATTCAAACTGGTTTTAAAAAAAACTATCAAATCTGCACTTTTGGAAATTAATACACATATGAACATAGGCATGTGTAATAGTTTGTATTATAACAAGATTAAGTGTAGCTTTAAGCAGGGCTGGGAGAAACAAATGAAGTGATTCTCGGAGAGGACATTTTTTTTGACAATTCAGAATCCACTACTTCCATAGTGCTTTTAAATATAAGGCTGTAAGCTTTGTGTTAGTTGTCTCTAATATTTGTCCCAATATCTCATCTCATCTCATTATCTCTAGCCGCTTTATCCTTCTACAGGGTCGCAGGCAAGCTGGAGCCTATCCCAGCTGACTACGGGCGAAAGGCGGGGTACACCCTGGACAAGTCGCCAGGTCATTACAGGGCTGACACATAGACACAGACAACCATTCACACTCACATTCACACCTACGGTCAATTTAGTGTCACCAGTTAACCTAACCTGCATGTCTTTGGACTGTGGGGGAAACCGGAGCACCCGGAGGAAACCCACGCGGACACGGGGAGAACATGCAAACTCCACACAGAAAGGCCCTCGCCGGCCCCGGGGCTCGAACCCAGGACCTTCTTGCTGTGAGGCGACAGCGCTAACCACTACACCACCGTGCCGCCCTGTCCCAATATCTTGACCACATTTTAGGATGAAAATAATCATTTTAGATATCTCATCTCATTATCTGTAGCCGCTTTATCCTTCTACAGGGTCGCAGGCAAGCTGGAGCCTATCCCAGCTGACTATGGGCGAGAGGCGGGGTACACTCTGGACAAGTCGCCAGGTCATCACAGGGCTGACACATAGACACAGACAACCATTCACACTCACATTCACACGTACGGCCAATTTAGAGTCACCAGTTAACCTAACCTGCATGTCTTTGGACTGTGGGGGAAACCGGAGCACCCGGAGGAAACCCACGGGGAGAACATGCAAACTCCGCACAGAAGGGCCCTCGCCGGCCACGGGGCTCGAACCCGGACCTTCTTGCTGTGAGGCGACAGCGCTAACCACTACACCACCGTGCTGCCCCATTTTAGATATGTTATTTTATATTGAAAAATTAGCTGTCTCGGAGAGGACATTTTTTTGACACAATTACATACTAATTTGATCAAAATAGTCTGAAAACTTACTGGCATTCAACATTAAAACTTAACTATGTTTCCAATGATATGGAACCAAATATGTGTTTTATGGTATAAAGAATGATGTAAGTGCATCCCTTTTGGAGCTACCTGTGGTCAAAAAAGCACTTTTTCTAAATGGCACGAGTAATTTTGCTAAATATGACATATATTGCCATACATTCACCAAAAATAACGTTACCACCAAATTTTTTTTGCATGGTAAATAGATCTATCACAGGGCTACAATAAACAACCAAGTTTATTTAGTCAAGCCTTTTGATATTGAAGATAAGTGTTAAATGTGATTTTAGCTTGCGGACCCTGATTGTAAAACAACCCAGGCCATAGGTATCTAGCATTTATTATGGCACACACGAAATCGTTGACAAAATGTAATTTGGAATAAGAAAATGTTATTTGTGTTTGCTAATTATGAAACGCAAAATGAACATTTTATTTATAATTTGATTATTTTACTGGCACACTTCTAGTATATACACGTTGAACCCCTTTTTCTGTCTCTGAAAAAGGTGACATGGTGCATTCATACATTACCTCATACAACAAGAAACCTGTTAAAACATGGAATCTTCCAAATAAAATAATGCATGCTTTTTTTTTTTTTTTTTTTAGATTTTATTTTTGGACGTCGGTGTGTATTTGTAGACTCCCTCGGCGTTGATTTGTATACATTGGTGTTTTTGTATACAAGTATGTATATCTAATGTGTATGTTTTATATATTATAGCTTTATTAAAATACAAAATCAGCATTGCAGCTCCATCACTAGGGCTAAATCTCAAATTGCTCTCTATCTCATATTCAAGTGCACTACGTGTAGGGTGTGAAAGAACAGTTTCACGCCCTACATAGTGTCCTTGATGTCCAATAGGGGTCCAGTGGGCGTGGTCTAATGAGGCTTTTACTATTGGAGCGACTTCCTTCCTCCTGAAGCTCCTCTCTCAGCTTTTATATTCGCCTGCTGTTAGAAGTTCTCTCTCATCTCAGTCCAACACTGCTGAAATCTGATCATTATGGGGCTCACTAACGACCAGATCTACCAGAAACTGGAGCAATGGTACAAATCCAACGGTGCAGCCTTGAACATGAGGCAGATGTTCGATGCGGATAAGGACAGGTTCTCTAAATTCAGGTAAATACTAAGAGTGTGTTATTGACTCCTGATGTAGAGGTGTGAATGAAGTGAAAGCTCTGTTTCCTGGAGTTTACCTTTGATGCTGCACAGGATTGCAACACAGTAGAGGGCCAGAAGTGCAATATTTATGGGTGCAGATCCGGGTTACGGTTCTGCCCTCGTGTTACAGCAAAACTGTGGTTTTATTTATTCCTGTGATGTAGCGAAATAACTCTCTCTCTCTCTCTCACACACACACACACACAGTTGCAATGTTGAACCCCTTTTTCTGTCTCTGAAAAAAGTGACATGGTGCATTCATACATTACCTCATACAACAAGAAACCTGCTAAAACATGGAATCTTCCAAATAAAATAATGCATGCATTTTTTTTTTTAATTTTTTTTAGATTTTATTTTTTTAAAAAGTGCAACGCAGTAGAGGGCCAGAAGTGCAATATGTATTGGCACAGATCCGGGTTACGATTCTGCCCTCGTGTTACAGCAACACTGTGGTTTTATTTATTCCTGTGATGTAGCGAAATAACTCTCTCCTTCAGTTATTTCTACATTAAATAAGAATGTAGAAATAACTGTGTGTGAGAGAGAGAGAGTCAGTGTCCTTCCGTCCATCAGTAAACTTGTTTTGGTTCGCAATGCTAGCGGATGCTAAGCTAAAAAGACAGTAGCTAGCTGAGCTTTCGCAAGGTCACTGTTCAGTTTGCAACACAACATTCAGGACTAAAATATATATATAATCACGCCCAAGCTCGTGTATCGCTGCATATGAAGCATTTAGGCCCAATAATATTTGAACATCCATCCATGTCAGGCTTTCAGTGTGCTGCTGATGGTGGAATTGAAAGCTCACTGGCCGCCAGTGTAACTGCTGTGGCTTTATTGATTCCTGTGATGTAGCGAGACTTTATATGGAAGAAGAAGAGCAGCACGTGCGTCTGCGCCTGCGTACGTGCGCGCCGGATTCAGAGCTACGTGTGAAATTACACGTAGCCTGGATTCAGTCATCAGTGTGCATATTTCATATATGTAATAACCAAACTCCTAATACTGAGTCTGTATTTAGTTTCTTTAGTCTTGGCTGACCTTGGTGTATGGCTGAATAAACGCCTGTACTGAGATTGTGATTCACGTCACGTACAAAAACACGATGGTGAGAGAAAAGGGGCTGGTAATAAATTTGCTTTCTAGAAGGTTCCCTTTTCTATTCAGCCCGACTAATTCTTATCCTCTGGGCCTCCTGGCTACACTGACACACTAGCAAGCTGTTTAGTATGGAACCATGATGATTCTTACCTCATAAAAGTGTAACAAATATCAGGAGATATGAAGACACTTTCAGTGACACTGAGTGTATAATATTGCGATGGTTAGCACTGTCGCCTAACAGCAAGAAGGTTCTGGGTTCGAGCCCAGCAGCCAGCCAGGGCCTTTCTGTATGGAGTTTGTATAGTATGTTCTCCTCGTGTCTGTGTGGGTTTCCTCCGGGTGCTCCGGTTTCCCCCACAGTCCAAAGACATGCAGGTTAGGTTAACTGGTGACTCTAAATTGACCGTAGGTGTGAATGTGAGTGTGAATGGTTGTTTGTCTCTGTGTGTCAGCCCTGTGATGACCTGGCGACTTGTCCAGGGTGTACCCTACCTCTCACCCATAGTCAGCTGGGATAGGATCCAGCTTGCCTGCGACCCTGTAGAACGGGATAAGCGGCTACAGATGATGGATGGATGGTGTTAGCTGACCTTGGTGTATGGCTGAATAAACACCCGTGCTGAGTGATTCACGTCACGTACAAAAACACGATGGCGAGAGAAAGGTGCTGGTAATTTTGACTTTCTAGAAGGTTCCCTTTTCTGTTCAACCGGACGACGACTTATTCACGGACGAACCCTCTGGGCCTCCTGGCTACACTGACACACTAGCAAGCTGTTTAGGATGGTTCCATGATTTTTACCTCATAAGAGGGTGCTATGGCAACAAATATCAGGAGACATAAAGACATTTTCAGTGACACTGAGCGTATAATTGCAGTGGTCGGCACTGTCACCTGGTTCGAGCCCAGCAGCCGGCAAGGGCCTTTCTGTGTGGAGTTTGCATGTTTTCCTCGTGTCTGCGCGGGTTTCCCCCACAGTCCAAAGACTTGCAGGTTAGGCTAATTGGTGGCTCTAAATTGACCGTAGGTGTGAATGTGAGTGTGAATGGTTGTTTGTCTCTGTCAGCCCTGTGATAACCTGGCGACTTGTCCAGGGTGTACCCTGCCTCTCACCCATAGTCAGACTTCTTATTCACGGACAAACCCCCTGGGCCTCCTGGCTACACTGACACACTAGCAAGCTGTTTAGGATGTAACCATGATGATTCTTACCTCATAAGAGGGTGCTATGGCAACAAATATCAGGAGATATGAAGACATTTTCAGTGACACTGAGTGTATAATATTGCAGTGGTCAGCACTGTCTCCTTACAGCAAGAAGGTTCTGGGTTCGAGCCTTGCAGCTGACTGAGGCTTTTGTGTGTTGAGTTTGCGTGTTCAACCCTGCACCTGTGTAGGTTTCCTCCTACAGTCCAAAGACATGTGGATTAGGTCAACTGAATGCAGGTATGAATGGTTGCTTGTCTCAGTGTAGCCCTGTGATAGATTGGTGACCTACCCAGGGCTCACTCCACCTCTCATCTCGCATCAGCTGGGGTTGGCTCTAACTCACCCGTGACCCTCACGAAGATAAGTCAAGTTTTTGTATAGCACTTTTAACAATAAATATTGTCGCAAAGCAGCTTTACAGAATTTGAATGACTTAAAACATGAGCTAATTTTATCCACAATCTATCTCCAATGAGCAAGCCTGTGGCGACGGTGGCAAGGAAAAACTCCCTTGGACGATATGAGGAAGAAACCTCGAGAGGAACCAGACTCAAAAGGGAACCCATCCTCATCTGGGCAACAACAGACAACATGACTATAACATTAACAGTTTTCGTTGATGTTATAACTCTTCGTTGATGGAAACTTGAGTGCAAAAGTGTTCATGACAACTGCAGTCCTAAAGTTAGCAAGTCAGCTGTAGTTCTCAGCCATAAAAGCATTACTGTAAGAGTCCAGAGCATCTTCCAAGTGTGACTCTCAACTGTCCATATGGGGCTGTCCTCCACTGGAGCGATGTGATGAGACTCCAATCAGACATAAGGCATCAGGATGGATCAGGCAGGTCCGAGGAGCAGAAGAGGTCAGCACCTCGATCCCAGGACCGACATGTAACTCAGAGGGATGGATGGGGGGAGGAAAAAAAAACCCCACACCGGTTGTTAGGTATGCCCAGTGTCCCTTGAATAAGTAGGAACAGTATATATTTTGTGCTGAGTGCAAGCAGGGACTCTGGCAAAACTAACTATGACAGCATAACTAAAAGGGGAGAGCCAGAAGGTAACACAGGCATGGGGGAGCCCCGGGACATAAAGCAACCAGCCACTACACAGTCAACAAACTTGAGTGGGCAAGCGAGTGGGGGACTGACAGCATCCATACATCCCAGTTTACCAAAACACTCTGTCTGTAACAGTATAGATGATGGATGGATGGATGGATGGATGGATAATGTTGTTTAGGTTTTTGTTAACAAGGTGGCAGGGGAAAAATTGGTAACGTTTAATCCTTGTCAAGCTTATGGTGGATCTTTTAGCCTATCCCAGGAACGCTAGACATGAGGCAGGTATCCACCCTTGCTGGGATACCAGTCCATTTCCGGTCACTTTTTTGCATCTTGGGCAATCTGTAATATCCAGCTCCCTTATTAGCATGTTTCTGGGAGGTGGGAGAAAACTGGAAGAAACCTATGGAAATGAGGTGAGAACCATCGCAGTAACTATGATTGAATCAAGGACCCTGGATCTGTGAATGGCCCACGACAGAAATAACTTTAGAAACTGATGCGCTGGCATCCCATCCAGTGTGTTTTCCCAGTACAGGCTCTGGATCCACTACATCCCTGATCTGGATAAAGCACTAACACCTGATGATAACGGTGATTCTCTGAGGGGGGGGGAGTACAGTGGTGTTTGAAAGTTTGTGAACCCTTTAGAATTTTCTATATTTCTGCATAAATATGACCTAAAACATCAGATTTTCACACAAGTCCTAAAAGTAGATAAAGAGAACCCAGTTAAACAAATGAGACAAAAATATTATACTTGGTCATTTATTTATTGAGGAAAATGATCCAATATTACATATCTGTGAGTGGCAAAAGTATGTGAACCTCTAGGATTAGCAGTGAAATTTGAAGGTGAAATTAGTCAGTTGTTTTCAATCAATGGGATGACAATCAGGTGTGAGTGGGCACCCTGTTTTATTCAAAGAACAGGGATCTATCAAAGTCTGATCTTCACAACACGTTTGTGGAAGTGTATCATGACACAAACAAAGGAGATTTCTGAGGACCTCAGAAAAAGCATTGTTGATGCTCATCAGGCTGGAAAAAATTACAAAACCATCTCTAAAGAGTTTGGACTCCACCAATCCACAGTCAGACAGATTGTGTACAAATGGAGGAAATTCAAGACCATTGTTACCTTCCTCAGGAGTGGTCGACCAACAAAGATCACTCCAAGAGCAAGGCGTGTAATAGTCAGCGAGGTCACAAAGGACTCCAGGGTAACTTCTAAGCAACTGAAGGCCTCTCCCACATTGGCTAATGTTCATGTTCACGAGTCCACCATCAGGAGAACACTGAACAACAATGGTGTGCATGGCAGGGTTGCAAGGAGAAAGCCACTGCTTTCCCAAAAAGAACATTGCTGCTCGTCTGCAGTTTGCTAAAGATGATGTGGACAAGCCAGAAGGCTATTGGAAAAATGTTTTGTGGATGGATGAGACCAAAATAGAACTTTCTGGTTTAAATGATGCGTTATGTTTGGAGAAAGGAAAACACTGCATTCCAGCATAAGAACCTTATCCCATCTGTGAAATATGGTGGTGGTAGTATCATGGTTTGGGCCTGTTTTGCTGCATCTGGGCCAGGACGACTTGCCATCATTGATGAAACAATGAATTCTGAATTATACCAGTGAATTCTAAAGGAAAATGTCAGGACATCTGTCCATGAACTGAATCTCAAGAGAAGGTGGGTCATGCAGCAAGACAACGACCCTAAGCACACAAGTTGTTCTACCAAAGAATGGTTAAAGAAGAATAAAGTTAATGTTTTGGAATGGCCAAGTCAAAGTCCTGACCTTAATCCAATCGAAATGTTGTGGAAGGACCTGAAGCGAGCAGTTTGTGAGGAAACCCACCAACATCCCAGAGTTGATGCTGTTCTGTACGGAGGAATGGGCTAAAATTCCTCCAAGCCGGTGTGCAGGACTGATCAACAGTTACCGGAAACGTTTAGTTGCATTTATTGCTGCACAAGGGGGTCACACCAGATACTGAAAGCAAAGGTTCACATACTTTTGCCACTCACAGATATGTAATATTGGATCATTTTCCTCAATAAATAAATGACCAAGTATAATATTTGTCTCATTTGTTTAACTGGGTTCTCTTTATCTACTTTTAGGACTTGTGTGAAAATCTGATGTTTTTGGTCATATTTATGCAGAAATATAGAAAATTCTAAAGGGTTCACAAACTTTCAAGCACCACTGTATATTATGTTAATATCTTGCATTACCTATATCATAGTTATGCTGTATTTTTGTGATATTAATATTTTTAGATATAAAACAATGATGAGGCCACGCTTTTTAGTCTGCTATATTCCCTTTTCCTAGTGTAACCCTTGAGACAGATGATGGAGACTTACTTTTGGATTATTCAAAGAATCTCATCACTGAAGATGTTCTGAAGTTGCTGCTGGATATGGTACGGTTCATTTCCTGTTGGTTCAACGCTCATCGAGTCAGTGAGGGCTCATATAATCTCATGCAACGGAAATATTTACATGAGTCAATATTAACATGAACAACAAATCACTATATACATAAAACTCAGCTGATAGATAAGTGACTTTTTGCTTTATTACACATCGTTCTGCTGCAGTGGTTTGATGGTATTTTGGAGTGCGCTAAAGCAGGAGGTTTTGTTTATATCAACTGTCAGACCTCATCACTCTTAAACCCATCCAATGATCAGTGCTAATGAGCTTCTGCTTATATCCCCCGGCACAGTTTTTGGTTTGTTCTTCCCCCATATGGTTATATATGGCTAAATTGCTGGACAAATGTTATCCAGTTTCATATATAACGATCACATAATGTTACAAGGCCAAGAAAAATGACCTGCTTTATTAGATTGCATCATCATTGATTCTTTGAATAAGTATTTGCTGTGCTCCCATGAGTCGAGTCTTGAATCTGAAACAGGATAGCCTAATGCAGTTTGTCAGTTAATTATTAATTGCATTTTGAGACAGATCATTTTGTGAAGGGGGGGGAGAAACAAACAAAAAAAAAAAGCTTGAGTCCCTGCAGACTAGAACTGGGAACTGTTGAGTGAACTGTTCAAATAATACTTCCTTCATTTGGGTACTTAAAAGGAACAATATCAAATGTACCAGAGCTATTAAGGACACAGACATAGATTTTAAGTTGTGATTAAATACAGTCATCTCCAGAAATATTGGTAAAATTTAATTGCACATGCAATAAAACTTATTTTAATATTAAACATATGAGGAAACCATAGGTTTATTTGGATTAAATATTCACGCCATACATTCAAAGATTCAAGATTTCTGCAAATCGCTGTTTTTTTAAAAACAGTAAACAACTCTGCAGTTAACATTTTGTGAAGCTTCCGTTGGAGAGAGTTACAGCATTGAGATTGCAGATGAACCACTTCTCCTTTTCTTAGGTTTAAGCAAGTGGCCTGTCCTATGTAGTAATATTCTTTAGGATGTCAAAAGTTTTGCCATGTGATTTTTAAAAGAATAGTGTGTGGAAACGGTGGCGGCACGGTGGTGTAGTGGTTAGCGCTGTCACCTCACAGCAAGAAGGTCCTGGGTTCGAGCCCCGGGGCCGGCGAGGGCCTTTCTGTGTGGAGTTTGCATGTTCTCCGGGTGCTCCGGTTTCCCCCACAGTCCAAAGACATGCAGGTTAGGTTAACTGGTGACTCTAAATTGACCGTAAGTGTGAATGGTTGTCTGTGTCTGTGTCAGCCCTGTGATGACCTGGCGACTTGTCCAGGGTGTACCCCGCCTTTCGCCTGTAGTCAGCTGGGATAGGCTCCAGCTTGCCTGCGACCCTGTATAAGGATAAAGCGGCTAGAGATAATGTGATGTGATGTGAATGTGTGGAAACGGTTTGTATACTAACTGTTTTACTGGAAGAAAGGTAAACAATGTCTTATTCTTTATTCCCCCCCCCCCAATTTTCTTAAAGGTTGCCAAGATCATGCTAATTCGTGTGCATCACTTGTGTTTCCAATATATTTTATGTTAACAAAAATGTTCTGTTCATTGTTAGGCAAGGTCAGTGGGCGTGGAGGCAGCCAGGGAGCGCATGTTTTCTGGAGAAAAGATCAACTTCACTGAGGTACTGTCAAAGATACAGCTGCAGCCCTCACAAAAACTATTCATCCTTAATTCTTTTGTGAACACTCAAACATCCAAGATTCCGTTCTTAAAATTTGTGTGGCACGTTTTAATTAAGCTAAAATAAATCTCCTATCTTGTCTTTTTAACTAAAAAAAGACAGCAAAATTGTTCTGCCTTGTACGGATGCTTGTAAATTCACCACAGAATCAGTAGATGGCAGTAAGATGCAAATTATGAAAATGAGTCAACAGAAGCTTTGATTTCTCCTTGTAGATGAATTCTTTACCTCCTAATTTGTTGTGCATGAATAAATAAATTTAAAGAAAATCGAATCAAGTCAAAGCACGATGAGTACAAGTTAATCCTGACTTGTGTATGTGACCTGGTCAAGTGGTCGGATTGGGCATTCAAGGGTCACCCATGGCCTTTAATAAAAGGGTGAAGAACTACCAGCATGCTATTTTTGTCAGACATCTTTGCTAATCAAGCATATCTTATTTTGCTGTGCTGGTCTAAATACTGCAAGGAGACATTTTTACTCTCCAAATACTTTGGATGATGTTTTTAAGAAGGTGCTGCCACCAAAAAGTTAGAATTTCTGTCATGAGGGTTTTTTTTTTTTTTTAATGAGCATCTCATTTAGTTGTTAATACACCTGCTCTGAAGGGGGGGTATACTGGTTTACCTCTGTTACCCCTTTTCCACCAAATCAGTTCCAGGGCTGGTTCGGGGCCAGTGCTGGTGCACAACTCGTTCAACTTGCGAGCCAGCTGAGAACCAGTTTGCTTTTCCATAGCTCGCGGTGCTAAGGGGAGCCACGTCATTACTTCGCTGTATACATCAGTTACGTCGCTACGTTTGCATAAACCTTGGCGCGAATATCGAAGCAAAAACAACACGGAAGAAGCAGCAACAACAACAAAATAATAATAATAATGGATGACTTCGCGTTTGTACAGCTGCTGCTTCTCGTTGCTTAAAAATCGCGATCTTTTGCGGTCTTGTTATTGTTGTTGGTCTTAACAACTCCGCGCCAAGCGGTTCTTTCCTCTGGCCCAGCAGAGAGTTTGTGCTAGCCTGGAACCGGTTTTTCTGGCCCCAGAGCCAGTTCTTTGTCAGTGGAAACAGAAAACCCGGTTCCAAACTAAGCACTGGCCCCGAACCAGCCCTGGAACTGCTTTGGTGGAAAAGGGGCATGACTGTCCGTCTGAAGCACCATTTTTCTCAGCAGCCACAAATCATAGCCACTTGGTACCAAACTTCAGCTTGGGGTTCTATACTGTCTTCAGGTCTGTCGCACATTGACTTCCTGTTTACTGACTGAATGTCTTTACGAAACACACGGTGGATTTTGACGCTATTTCAAGAAGCAAAATGCTATTTCAAAATGACAGTTTACTAGGATGCTGTTTGAAATCCCTGGGGAGAGACACTGCTCTTTATTTACTTGTTTCAGGGTTAATTATTTGTTGAAGTCAACATTCACAATAAGTGTCCTATTCCTTTGATTGCTTGCATTCTGATATAAGCGAGAGTGGGGGGGATACGCAAGTGAGCAGTAGCTCACAGTTGATCTTGTTTTATTTATAAAGTACCTATAATACCTTTTTAGAAATGATCTTACCATGATGTAGGCTTAGGTGCTGACATGGCATTTAAAAACAAACAAACAAAAACAACCACCTCGCTCACTTGTGTATATGAGCAGGGCCGAGCTGTCCTTCATGTTGCCCTGAGGAACCGTGCTAACACCCCTGTCCTGGTGGATGGAAAAGATGTCATGCCTGAGGTGAACAGAGTCCTGGAGAAAATGAAGGGTTTCTGCCATGTGAGTAACTTTTTAAAATGTACTTTGTTTTTCATAATGCGTATAACACGTTAGTTGTGTTTAATGTGTGTGTGTGTGTGTGTATTTTTGCAGAAAGTGCGCAGTGGAGAGTGGAAAGGCTTCAGTGGTAAAGCAATCACTGATGTTGTGAACATTGGCATCGGTGGATCTGATCTGGTGCGTGGCTCTGACTGTGAAAATCATCAAACTATCATCAAATGATTCCTGAAAACTTTAGCTGGTCTTATGACTACTGTTAGTCAAATGTAGTTTTCTTTTAAAGGGCCCATGGCATGGTGGTTTGTTGATACTTTAAACGGGCTCGTGGAGGTTTCCGGATGTTATATCCGCAGCCTTTCTCGAAATGAACCCTTAGCGCATAAATATAGCCTCCTGGGAGAAAGCCCCATTTCAGCGCTTTTCCCAGTGCGTCGTTTTGCTAATGAGAAGCAGGAGGCGGGGAAGGGTAGAGGATGGGCCATGGGGGGGGGGAGGGGCTTGACCAAGCTGTGCGCTCACACATACTTGCTGCTATCAGCGCCTGTAGTCACGCTGCTAAGACAAAACCCCGTTCTCCCTCGGACTCCTTTCGTAAACTCAACGTGACACAGAGAACAGAGAGTGAGAGTGTTCGGAGTGGTAGTTTATGAACGTATAATACCCTAGGCTTGAACACGCACTCCATAACCAAAGAGGATAGAAGCAGCAACTACAGCAACATATCGCTTATCCAACAGAAGACATGCATTACGGAGCAATAGTCAAACATAAGCTCATAAGTTACAGTCAATTTCCAGACTAAACTCAGTTTAACAGAGCATGCTGCATGCTCTTTAGTTTTGTAGCGCAGATTACCTGGCTAACTGCAGGAAGCGGTTAGCTGCACAGCTAATGTAGCCATTGCTAGGCTAACGCACAGATTTTAAAACACGGCAAAACGACTTAACAGTTATACACTTACCTGTTCGGTGTTTGTTGCTGATGCGGCAGGGATGCTTGGTACGGGCCCAGGCTTCAGTGACAGTTGATGTGCAAAACCTGCCCTGTACTGTCCCAAGTTGTGGAAACATTCCTCAGGAAAATGCTTCCAACAAACATACACCGTCTTAGGTAGACTCGACGGCGTATTATTGGAGTAAATAAAATTAAGCCACTGCGTCTTCAGGGGCTCTCCCGTCGGCAGTAAAAACAGACTCCTTTCTGTGTTGTCACATCCATGTACAGCGCAATTTCCATGTTTCGCTCGCTTAGGTGATGCCATGTTGTTGTGTCCTCTCTATGGTCTCCTCACTACAACTGGGCGGGGCAATCCATACAGTGGGTGGGAATCCAGAGGGGGGGCGTGGGGATCATCTCCCTTGCTGACGTAGTAAAGGGAAGAGCTTATCAATGCGCCGTTTTGACGCGCCATTCTCAAATGTTGGGCATAGTTTGGTTTACACATTATGAAATTTCTAGCCACTGGGGTGACTTAAGAAGGTCAGAGGAACTCATTTTAATGTTAAAAAAACTCAGTGAAAATTTCATGCCATGGGACCTTTAACAATAGGCTTTGTATGAATAATGTGGATCACATTTGTGTGTGCCAGGGTCCGCTGATGGTGACGGAGGCTCTGAAGCCGTATTCTAAAGGTGGCCCAAATGTCTGGTTCGTGTCCAATATTGATGGGACACACATGGCTAAGACTTTGGCTCAGCTGAATGCAGAAACCACACTCTTTATTATTGCATCCAAGGTTGGTCTTAACACCTCTAACTCCGGAGTCATGCAACATGCTTTTGTGGAGCTTGTAGATAATCTGTAGTTTGACGCATGGCTTTCAGTTGTATGATCGAGCACAGTGAACACAACCTCCGTAAACTGCCAGATATACGGGCAAGACACTCGAGAAGCACTGAACATGAAGCATTATGGAGAAATGTACAGAAACATAAAGCACTAGTTGTACAGCCTGTAATTTGTTGAAACTTCGTTCATGAAGTAAACAGCATTTGATTAATAAAATAACTATATTACCATAGATAAACTAGGAGCCCATTATACGTTGTTGTATGGTACAATATGGACTAAGTGGCAGCGATGAGGCAATGAAGCTTCAAATCCAAATAAATCAGAGGTTAATTACTCAAAGCTTTAATACAGTGCACAGTAATGGCACATAATGATGGAGAAAAATTAATAGCAGGCCAATACACTGTTTTTGTTACTGTTCATATAATATGTAAAAAAAAAAATTTAAGAAAAATATTTTTAATCGTGGGCGGCACGGTGGTGTAGTGGTTAGCGCTGTCGCCTCACAGCAAGAAGGTCCGGGTTCGAGCCCCGTGGCCGGCGAGGGCCTTTCTGTGCGGAGTTTGCATGTTCTCCCCGTGTCCGCGTGGGTTTCCTCCGGGTGCTCCGGTTTCCCCCACAGTCCAAAGACATGCAGGTTAGGTTAACTGGTGACTCTAAATTGACCGTAGGTGTGAATGTGAGTGTGAATGGTTGTCTGTGTCTATGTGTCAGCCCTGTGATGACCTGGCGACTTGTCCAGGGTGTACCCCGCCTTTCGCCCGTGGTCAGCTGGGATTGGCTCCAGCTTGCCTGCGACCCTGTAGAACAGGATAAAGCGGCTAGAGATAATGAGATGAGATATTTAATCGCAACTAATCGCATTATTGTCTATAGTTAACTTTTTTTTTTTTTTGGTAAATCTATTCTAAATGTAGCTTAAAGGGATATTTTTCGAGTTTTGGGGAGTGGGAGCGGACAAATCTGCTTGCTTTTTATGTAAAAAATATGTGGTTTCACATGTCATTTTAAAATGTCAGGGTTAAAATGTTCGTGTATCTGTCTTTTCTAGACCTTCACTACTCAGGAGACAATCACTAACGCAGAGTCTGCTAAGGAATGGTTCCTGCAGACTGCCAAAGATGTGAGTATCCTGATCAATACCTCCTCCAGCCTGTAAGTGTCGCAAGGTTCTGAATTGATTCAGTAATGCGGTTTATTTTTCAGGCTTCCACAGTGGCCAAACATTTCGTGGCCCTCTCCACCAATGCGGTGAGTCATTCATGCATAAAGTACTTGCAGTATTGATGTGTGTTTATGGCCAGTAAATTGTTCATGGGTGCTTGGTGTTCTGTCCTTGTCTTCTTTAGACCAAAGTGAGGGACTTTGGTATCGACACCGAGAACATGTTTGAGTTCTGGGATGTGAGTATGTCCTATTGATTCATCCACCAAAAATGGAGTCAAGCATTAAAAATCAATCTGGAGGTGTGGCCTTTTATTGCATGCAGTGTCCCTGACCTGTCAGCATGAATAATATTAGTGATTTTTACTGAGTGATGGATTTGTTCATTGCATGATTTATTTATTTTTTGGCAAAATGCCATGCCTTTTATAAGGAAATGTAGAGCTACTTAACAGTATGCTTGTTCTTTTTAGTGGGTTGGTGGGCGCTATTCGTTGTGGTCGGCTATTGGTTTGTCTATCGCTCTGCACGTAGGTATGTTAGCTCATGAATGATGCTCTAATGTTTTATGGAGTTATGATTAACTATGTATGACTAACTTGATGAATGATTTAATTGTAGCTTGCGTTGTTGAGTGTTTGTGTCTTTCTACAGGTTTTGACAACTTTGAACAGCTTCTTGCGGGTGCCCACTGGATGGTATGTACTTTTACATGTCTTTCTTTACAAGTTTAAAAATGTACAAATCTGTAACAGTCTCTTAAACTTGGTCTGAAGTGCTTTTCAGCATGATAAATGTAAACATGCTGACTGAATTGCCTTTCTGGGATTGTGGGTCATTGACTGACTGACTGACTTCCAGATTTACTCAGTCAAAATAGGTTCTTTAATTTCATTTCTTTGAATGCACCTGCAAACTTCGTTAGAATAGCTGAATTTAGTTACGAGCAATTCCAGCGTTATGGACGTGACACTTGAACTCAAAATGGCAACAAATGACCCAGTGCATGTTGTATTGTCTCCCAGTATTTAAACAGGTGTTGCATATTTTAAGGCTGTACCATACTGGAGAAGTGATAGAACAAGAACAATTCCCATAGTACATCTAGGGCATGCCAGAAAATGCCAATAAAAGATGCGTTATGGATGTGACAGAAAAAGTATCACTTTTCTTGGGTGACTGTACATTTTTATCAAACTCTGTGAAATTGTAAACCTAATGTCGAAATGGAGATATCCATTTGATAGAGGGGTCCAAGGTGAATATTAAAAAATCTTTGTTTAAAATATTTTGTATTTCATGCAGAGTTTCGGAAGGAAAAGTCAGCGTTATGGATGCGACGAAATTCCGTTATGGATGTGATGCGTCTGAAATAGACATGGCATATGTTTAGAAAATCAGCAATTTAACCACCATAACCCTTTGAAAAACTCTCTAAATATCAGCTAAAACTATCAAAGTTCTTAAATAATATTTAAGATGGCTATTGTTTTGCTGTTTTGTGGATTTTAGCATACATTTCTGTGGCTTGTGGCAATAATATAGAATTGTACATGATCAAAGTTGATTTTAGCTTGGGTTTTACATTATAAGAAAGACTGACAGTGACATGTTAGGTGATCAAAATATTTATTTATTTGTTTATTTATTTAGTTTGTTTAGTTTGAAATTTGGGATCTCCTGTGAGGTTGACATTTACATGGAATTGCCCTTACTTGAGAAGAGTATGCTCACGTTGACTAGAAAAATTGAAAAACATTAAAACGGGTATTGAAATTTGAAACCATGATCAGCAAGTCAACACTTGTCTAATAAGAAAATTATGGAGCCCTGGAGAGGTCACTAAAAAGTCTTTTGTTCACACGATGCGGTAAAAGCTAAAGACCCGTCAACCCCATCTTTTGACAGCCAATGCTAGAAGTCGAAAGGTAATTTTCTGCAACGACGGGCTTCAAAATTCCCATTCTGGGATTCTTCAGAGTGTTTTGTGCGTGCGCTTGGAACCCACTCATTATGGGAAACACCTGATGAGTTGCGTGGAATCAGCACGTGCATGTAAGGACCCCCCCCCCCCCTTCTTCCACAGAGATTGTGAAATCTTGTCAGGTATGTGGCAGTAGACGGGTCTAAGTGCAGGACAAGTGTTTATTGGCAGGCGTGATATTTACAAAAACAAAATAGACGCTTCACTGCCACATTTATGACGATAACACTTCACAAAGCTTCTGTGTCCCAGTGTTTCTCAAACCTTTTCAGACCAAGGACCACTTTATTCATTAAAAAAAAATTCACAGACCACCTAACCCCCTAAATATCCCAAGCAAAAAACAGTGAGCCTACTTCAACATTATATTACAAATTACACACTAATGAAATGATAGTTTTACAAATAGCCAACTCATTGTTGTCTTTCTCTTAATGGGAAGAATGATGCTGCTTATTCTGATACATCAGTGAAACAATGTCTGGCTCCAAACTGGACAGTTTTAATCTCACATTGGGGGCCACATTGATCCAGTTGTGCTGCTTTGTTTTCTCAAAGGATCATGTCTTTGTCCTTGCTTGTCTGGTGTTTCTTGTGGTTTTCTTTTGACTGACCCGGTCTTCAGCCACTAATCCATTATCTTTTTGACAGTTTGATGCCAAGTCTAATTTGGTTACTCATAGTTTCTCTGCATTCCTTCCACATTCAGAGGTGACCTTGATATGAAAGTGCAACCTAAACTGATGTAGCTATAGCATGGTAGCCGCGGGGTCTTAAGTCTTAAATTTAATATTCCAAAATTAAGGCCTTAAAAAGTCTTAGGGCGTATTCACGCCTACGTTGTTTGGTCTGGACCAAACGAACCAAATTTCCCTTGGTCTGGACCTTTTGGGTTGGTCTGAATACAAACCACCGAGCTCTGGTCCGGACCAAACAAGCGGACCGAGACCGAGCTGCAAGGTCGGACTCGGTCCGGACCAAAGGAACCCTGGTGCGGATCTTTTGGAGGTGTGAAAGCAGACCGGACCTAATCCAACAGTTTTGCTTTTTTGTACCTCAGGAGCTTCCGTCGTTTGTCGAGCATTATGGGAAACAGAGTCTTGACACTCCACCGCAAAGCGCAAACACTGTTTCGGTTGTCAAGGGAACCTTACAACAGTCGTTCAGTCATTCAGACCAGTGGTAGGCTAGACTAGAGTACAAAAAATGAGTAGGGGGCAAACGTGGGCCGAGGAAGAAACGCGTACCCTTGTGGATATATGGGCAGATGTCCACATATCTGAGCTTTCGGAGAGAACACACACAAATGCTGACGTGTTTGCTGTATTCAGTGAGAAAATGAAGGAGAAGGGGTTCACACGCTCCCCAGAACAATGTCGGCTAAAAGTGAAGAAACTCCATCAGACCTACATTAAAATCAGGGACATTCTTTCAAAAAGTGGCGATACTAGCGACTTGCGTGAAGAGCCAGAACTGTCACAACATGATGTGCGCTCATCAGCGCTATCCTCCGTGACTACTTTTGAACTTAACGCTTTGTGCGCGTGTCGTCTCTGACCAATAGCTGAACGACCTCGGGGCGCGTGGCTTTGACAGATTTTGGTCCGCTTACTAAAATGTACAGTGTGAAAGCGAACCGCACCAAAATGGAAAAAAAAAAACAAACAAACATTTGGTTCGGACCAAAGCAAGTGAACTATCGAACTATTCTGGTCTGAATACACCCTAAAATTGCTTTGCCCAAGTCTTAATTTTTTAAACAAAGGTCTTTAAATTTACTCATACTATTCTACAATGTGAAAACGTGGGTTTTGCGTAACATCAGTGAATTTCTTGGCGTATGCACAAAAAAGAAACAATATTGATACATTTTTGCGCCGGCGCAATCGTCGGAGTCCGTGGTGGAGAGGAGACTCCGCGAATCGCAGCATGGGGAAGTGTCGTTTTAATCAGCAGCAGTGATGGGAATAATGGCATTGGAAATTAACGGCGTTTTTTTTTTTTTTTAGTAACGAGTAATCTAACTAATTACTTTTTACATCGTTATAACGCTGTTCCCGTTACTTACAATAAAATACTTTGCGTTACTTTATTAAAGCTGTTTTCATTGCTGTTTTCATTAATGCTGTTGGCATTAATGTGTTGGTATGCCTATTGCATTTTTGTGTACCTTTAAGGCCATGACGTGGATCCTACGTTGTGCTCCTTTCTTCCAGGTTTTGACTTGTTTTTTTGTCTTGAATGTGAAGATTCGACAAGCAATGCACATAATGACTTTTATAATAAAAGTATTTTTACTTGAAACATTTTGTCATTATTGGGAATTTGATCTGGTGTTCTACAACCGCGTAATGAGTGCGATGTAGGTCTTAATTCTCATTTAAGTGGTCTTAAAAAGGTCTTTAAAGTCTTAAATTTATGGTGGTCAAACCTGGGGAAACCCTGTATTGAGGTATTTCACCTGACGTCACAGGGTCACGTGACGCCCCAGTGTCCGCCATTTTGAACATCAAGCTACATACTAACGCTGCAGACAGAGAGGGAGAACCGGCTTGAAAAAAAACATGTTACAGACACCTAGAATAGATTAATTTGTCAGTAAGCACTCTATAAATAACCATGGTGTTTGCTTGTTGTGCTGTGGGCTGCCACAACAGACAGGGACAGCGTGCAGGACGCTCCTTTCACCGGTTTCTAGTGATGGGAATTTCGGCTCTTTTTCGGGAGCCGGCTCTTTTGGCTCTTCTTACTATAAGGAGCCGGCTCTTTCGGCTCCCAAACGGCTCCTGAGATTTTATTTTTGATTTAATTGCTGCAATTAACTAGTTAATTAATTACATTATATTTTATCAATAGGATGTTTTCCATCTTATTTTTTAGTTTTTGTAGCCATTGTAAAGCTTTGTAAAGTATAGCAGTGTAACAATGTTCTAGCTATAGAAATAAAACTTACTTACCAATTAATAAATTATTTTCTCACAAACATAATGCAAAACTGTGTTATATTACCAATATAAAATACACAGCTGATTTTCCCCTCCTCAGGTGCCTCACAGACTCCTCTCCCCTGCGCTCCACAGCTTTAAGCATTACACCAATTTTCGTATTTTCGCATCTGTGAATGACATCAACCAAAAAAAGTAGGCGTACACCATGCTACTTTTTTTCCTTTGAATGGTAATGGACAACACAAAGACGCAATCGGACAGCAACTTTTTTTTGTGAAAGTCTCTCTCTCTGAGGCACCTAAGGACAAAAAAATAATAAGGCTCCCACCGAAGAGCCGGCTCCCACCGAAGAGCCGGCTCCCGTCGTTCACTTCGAAGAGCCGGCTCCCGTCGTTCACTTCGAAGAGTGAACCGGATCGTTCGTGACCGACACATCACTACCGGTTTACTACTGACCCAGACAAGAGGGATTACAGCTGTGAAAAGACAGGATTGGGAGCCAACAGAGTACTCCAGACTTTGCAGTGATCATTTCATTTCAGGTTAGTTTATCAGTTAACGCAATTTTGATAAAATATATAGCAAAAAGTAAATGGGTCAGTGTTTGTTAACCCATCTGAGCAGTGAAACAAGGCAGTGTTAATTTGTCTAGGGTTGCATGTAGCAGACATCAGACATAAAACGCAATAACTAGAAAGAAACGGGACACAGAAATAAACAGGGAAATTAAGTAAAAAGAAAGAAAGAGAAAAAAAAGAGCACGGATCTCCAAACACATGAGAAGCCTATCTTACGCACACATCACGCGGACTCCACACCTCCACACACGCATCGCGTCTGAAGTCATAACTCATCAGGGGAAATCGTGTCCGCATTGGCATGTTCAAAAAACAACCTCGCGTCAACAATGATACCACACGCAAGAAAAAAAAACAGTCAGGCTACTCAACAACCAACCTGGCAGCAGCAGTCGTTGTCATGTAAACACAACACTTCGGATATGCAAATGCTTCCCGTTACATACGATTGCTATGTCAATAAACATCATTTTGCCAATATTTTAGACCCCCCAACATTTCCCAAATCATGTTTTCAAAGGATCTCCTGTCTGTTTCAGGGGATCTCTGATCCCCCGAGTAACAAGACAGTGTTGTGAACATGGCCTACCTTGTACCGTTTCAAACTGCTGGGGTCATCCTTCATCAAACTGTTGACTTCTGTCGACAACCTTTGCTCCATACCAAGGCTGGGTACAGTGTTTGTGATAAAAGACAGATCCAATTTAACACGAATCACAGCTTACTTTCTTGTTAAAATGTGCAAAGGTCTCCACCATCTCATACTGCCTTGCACTGAAGGACTTAAGCGTGCTGTCCAAAATGGCTGCATCACGTGACTTGGTCACGTGGGTGAAATACCTCAATGGAGCACTTGCATGTGACGTCACAGCCGATCCAGATTGTGACAGACGCCATCTTGTCGGTCAAACGCCATATTCCGCCTTCTACTTCTGGTTCTACTTCTGCTTTTACTTCTACCTTTTCTTCTGGAAAACCCTACTATATACAACTCTACTACAACGGCTGCGGCTACAAGCTCTCCCTACCTGTGCACGTTTATGTTTTTTGTGTGTATTTTTGCGTGTTGTTCGTCTGTACCGGACTTCAATATCCACTACAACCGTATGGACTTACTGGACATTGGTTTCCAGCAGAAAATGACGGTTTGTAGCGATTTCCATCGCATGCACAACATTCCGGACGAGGAAAAAAAAAAACATTCCGGGCGGGGTCTCCTTGGATTGTTATCGGAAGCAAAGCGAAGGAGGCAGCGCCGGGAGCGGAAGCAAAAGCGAGGCTGCAGAGCCGGCCTGTTGACTAAGCTCAGAAAACAGCCACTCAAATCTCCACTGCTAAGCCTCTCTCTCTCTCTCTCCCTCCAATGCCAGATCCATGTAAACAAGACAGACGATTTGGAATTACAGCTGGAATTGCCTTATTCTATTCTATAATCGGCTGGTCAGTGCATCTAGTATCAGTACTAGTAATACTTACCCATCCAATGAGGATTCTTGTTTACAAGATGCCACATCTGAGTCGCTGACAAATCCTGAATTTCTGTAAAGATAACTGTCCAGAGATTTATAAGCACGCAGTGCTTCACCACTGAACAGCAAGGGAAAGTTAATGAGGTAATTATACACGTCCGGGTATTCCGCTGGCAGTTCAAAATCCGGTCGTGAAAACTCCGTCCGGTGAGCCATAAGGGTCACTAATCTGTAGATCGTTTATTTTAGACATCTAGTTATCTGTTCATTAGAAAAATGAGCCGTGTAGTCCGTCGGTTGAAATTGATCCATTCTGTACACGAGTGCAGCAGTATTCAGCGGTGTTTTTGACCGACAAGATGGCGGTTGTGTACTTTCCGGTCACGTGACTGCAAGATCTCTATAGGCAGGGTCGGGAAAACTATTGGCCTGCTAATGTCAGGCAAATTCAGATAATGGGCTACTATCTGAATTTGCATAGGACTTTATTCAATATAGAAAACAACTCATCTGTGCAACTCATAACTTTTGCTTTGGGAGTTACGTAGGCGATTTGAGAAACGCTGATAAAACATGATATTTAATGATATCAGCTCGTGGACCACACTTTGAGAAGTGATGCCTTACATGCACATGTTGCTTGCTCTCGAATCAACATCAGGTGTTTCCCATAATGACTGGGTCCCAAGCACGTGCACAGCATGCTTGGAAGGATCCCCGAATGTAAATGCACTTTAAGTCTCGGTGAAGGTTAGGCTGTGCCAAGCCGCTGTGTTACTCTTCTTTACTTCGCTGTATAAGAATGAGCACCATGCTGCAGTTGTGAAATTTTATTTATTTATTTTCTCTAACCTTTGTGGAACTTGAGTATGCCATAGGGTTTTTGACCTCTCCATTTGACACGGAGTCTAGCTGAATCCCCCCCCCCCCCCCCCCCCCCCCCCCCGCATTTTTCCCTTCTACATTTCTAAATGTTTTTTGCCCCCCTGATGTGCTTTTTTTGTAAATTAAAAAAAAAAAAAAATCTGTTTTGTTCAAAACGATTTGCACATCCAGGAATGCAGCAAAATCTTCCCATACTGATCAATAACAACTAACTCATCTGAATGAAGCACTACAAGCTGCTTCCTGTCATGGCAGCGTAGCTACCGTTGCTATGGGGTCGGGTGCAAAGCTTCTGTTTGAGGAAAATTATGATGAAACACTAACAAGCAACGCAATAGTTGCACTGGCTGATCAAATAAATGCCAGTAGACGAGTGGGGACCCCAAACAACACAATCTGCATCCCATGTGTGTGTTTCTCCAGCACAGTGTTTGCTCTCCCTTATTTCTGAAGAGGACTTCCCATTTGAGAAAGCCGCAGAACTTTTCATGCAACCTCATCTGAGGCGTGTGTGAAATCTCTAACGCTTATTTACCTTTAGGCTCAAAGGCTACATGTGCTATAACATTTTCTTGAAATGATTTTGAGTTGACTGATTCCTTTTTCAGAAATTCACTACCTAAAACACCTCATTTTTAAGAGCTTTTCAACTGCTTTTTCATGCCGAGATTGCACCAGAGGGCCTCAATATTTCAAATTTTCCCAGGGGAGCGTGCCCCTGCCGACACCCTTCTCTCAATTTCTAAATAATACCCTGAGTAAAAGATAGCAAATCAGGTTTATTTATGCTCTGTTTGCTAATAGAATTGATCCCATGTTTCAGTTAATTTGTGCATGTGTAAGGAAAGTGTGCACATGATTTATTAGAAGTGAAGGTCTCTCTGTTTTGGTCCCGTGCAATAGATAAGAATCCAGAATATCAAAGTATGCAATGTGTAGTCCAGTGTATATTGTGCTAATATGTCTCTAACACATTTGCTTGACAAAGGACTATTAAATAAATCTCTATACAGGGCAGAGAAAGTTTTTAAAATTGCACTTTAAAAAAAAAAAAGGGAGGGGGGGTTATAACCTGCTTATCATTTGAATCATGCCAATGTTTTCTTTAGATAAGAGCAAAAATGGACCAAAACAATGTTATTTTATTAATAAAAGGTAAATAATTTGCACAAATTGCAATTTTGTGGACTTAAATGTTTTGAAACATTATATGTATAATAAGCATACTTCTGAGTAGATTTGTTTGCTGAATTAGTCCATTCCCAGTAACTCAGCAATTTACATGTCTTGTTTCTGCCCTGGCTTGATTCAGCTTCTCATCCTGATTCATTTTATAAAATTAGAATTAAAAAAAAAAACCTGATCATCAAAAGACTGTGTACTAAAAACCTTTAAAATTCATAACCGTGATACTGTTATCAATCATTCAGGATAAACACTTCCGTTCAGCTCCGCTGGAGAAAAACGTTCCTGTGCTGCTGGCCTTGCTGGGTATCTGGTACATCAATTTCTTCCAGGCTGAGACTCATGCTATGTTGCCATATGACCAGTACATGCACCGCTTTGCAGCTTACTTCCAGCAGGTCAGTTATATAACCACAACACATGAAACACGGTTGCTTTTCATCATGCAGAATGCTTTGTGGAAAAGGTGGTTTTGTGAGCTTCATAGAACAGTGTTCATGATGCCATTTTGTGCAAGTATTTTGACACTGTAATTTTGGGTTTACAGGGTGACATGGAGTCTAATGGAAAGTACATTAGCAAGAACGGAACTCGTGTGAACTACCACACAGGACCCATCGTATGGGGAGAACCAGGGACAAACGGCCAGCATGCTTTCTACCAGCTCATTCACCAAGGTACACGAGGGCTCTGTGTCAAATCATGCACTGTGCATATTCTTACATAGTACACCATGTACATGAACATCCAGAACATGTGTTACAGTGGGAATTATTATTTTTATTATTTTTTTAAATACCTCTGATCTAGGTTTTTTGTTTTGTTTGTTTGTTTGTTTGTTTTAATATATATACTGGTTTACCTCTGTTTATCTCCGTCTGTCCAAAACGACCTTTTTCTCAGCAACCACAAGCCATAGCCATTTGGTACCAAACTTTAGGTTGGGGTTCTATACCGTTGTCATGTCTGTCCCATATCGACTTCCTGTTTTACCAACTGAATGCATTTACGAAACCTTTCATGTGGATTTTGACACTATTTCAAGAAGCAAAATGCTATTTCAAAATGACCGTCTACCAAGATGCTATTTGAAATCCCTGGGGAGAACACTGCTCTTTAATTGTTTCAGGGTTAATTATTTGTTGAAGTCAACCTTCATAATAAGTGTCCTATTCCTTCGATTGCTTGCATTCAGATATGAGCAAGGGGCATATGTAAGTGGGCAGTAGCTCACAGTTGAACTTGTGGATGGGCATGGGTTTTTTTTTTTGTTTGTTTGTTTTTTTAAATAAACGCTCAGTCTGAATTTCTAAAAATGGTTTATAGCTTCATTCAGCTCAAATTTGTATGGAGGAATCTTTTAGTTCTGCAGGTGATCTGCACCAAGGTAAACCGACTTTAGTCCCTGACCTTCACAACATTTCATCACTGTTCTGTAGTGTTGAGATAAACATCTTGCATAACATGATAAATAAGTGCACATTAGCAAATATTTAATTACTGTACAGAACATGTGCAGTAGAACATGATGATAACATGATAAATAAGTGCACATTAGCAAATATTTAATTACTGTACAGAACATGTGCAGTAAAACATGATGATGGGGTGTCAACAGATTAGTGTTCTCAGATGATTTTCCTATAGCAGCAGGTCCTGAAGGTTTTGCCCCGGCAATTTGCCAGTGATTTTATGTATTTTATATTAAATAAAAAATGCTACACTTTGAAGAAGCTTAAGGTTACATTTAATATTGTAAAATTTAAAGCTATAAACCTGGCTTTAATATTACAACTAGCGTTACTGTCTGCATGTTATAGGGGGAAAAAAATTATTATAAACACCCTTCTGGCCAATTAGAATCTGGAATTCACCAGTGCTGGTTATAAGTGTGTTTTTAGAATGTAACAAGTTTAATCTCTAAAAATCTTGTTTTTGTGCTTTCCAGGAAATGAAGGCCTTCTTTTAATCTGATTTGGTGAAAAGAACTTTTTTTTTTTTTCTTTTTGTAGGGACTCGTATGATTCCAGCTGATTTCCTCATACCTGCTCAATCTCAGCACCCAATCAGAGATAATCTGCATCATAAGGTTTGCTTTCAGACTGCACTCTTTATTTATTTATTTATTTATTTATTTAAATGTGGTGGAAATATAGACACACTAATGAGCCTGAAATATTTGCCAGAAGTCCAGTGACCCCAAAAACTTTTTCTACAAATGACATGCATAACGATGTAAACCTTCATCAGAAATGGTGTATAACATGCTGGAAAACTGTATTGTGATGTCGTCTTGTGTATTTTATCATTGTGATTGGAAAAAAATTTTTAATTAATTTTTTTAAGATCCTGATGGCCAACTTCCTGGCTCAGACTGAGGCTCTGATGAAGGGAAAGACACCGGATGAAGCTAGAAAAGAGCTTGAGGCTGCTGGCTTGAGTGGTGATGCTCTGGAGAGACTCCTGCCACATAAAGTTTTCGAAGGAAACAAGCCAAGTAACTCCATCATTTTCAAGAAGCTGACTCCTTTCATGCTTGGAGCTCTGGTTGGTAAGTGCTGAACATGGTGATGGTTATACTGTAGGTGTAGTTACTTATGTTATTAGCATGTTACTTAGAAGTATTTAATCAATTTTATGTGATTTGGGTGTACAAGTTTCTATACCCCATGAGGAGATGAAGAGGACAAAGAAATGTAAATGTGGTGTTTTCATTTGCTCCATTATCACAAAGTAACAAAATGGACAAGTGGTTTAAAAAAAAATAAATTCAGCTCAAGCTTGTTTCCCCCTTTTGAAATTGATATAACTAATAACTTGTATAGCCATTATATATTGACTTCTATTACACTTAATTAGATTTTATTTAATCTTTTAATATTTTGCATTTTTAGCCATGTATGAGCACAAAATCTTTGTGCAAGGTGTGATGTGGAATATCAACAGTTATGACCAGTGGGGGTGAGTATTAACTTTCCTAAATTTAGTCTTAAATGACTTGCAGCGTGTGAATTATATTCATTTATAGCAGGGGTTTTCAAAGTGTGGGAGAGTCAGCCCCCCCTCAGAGAGCAAATAAACAACAGCGCCACCCCTCACATAATTTTTGTTGTTGCTATACTTAATGTTCCATTCGTATTTAAAAAAAAAATGGTTGTTGTACACTTTTTTTTTTTTTTTTCTTTTACACATTTTAAACATCTGTGCTTTTCTTTTTAAAACATCATGTTTTACACATTTTAAACATCTCATAGCATCGTTAGCTAGCACCTCTTGGCAGACAACACACTGTGGCAGTGGAGCATCTTCAGATCCAGTCCATGAAAATCCAAACTTTAAATAATCGTGGTCATACTTCCTTCTTTTTTTTTTCAGTCCCCCAGGATTCCGGAGGCCTTTTTTGTGATTGTTGCGGGCTAAAATGTCTGATGTTGCGGGGGGTTTTCCAAAAAATTGCGATGAAAGTTGCGGTGTTTTTTAGGTTTTTGTTGCGATTACATTGCGGGAGGAAGTGAAAGTTGCGAGAAATTGTTGCGATTTTCTCTTTTTGTGATTAAAATTGAGTGATATGTTAAATATTAAGTTATTACTGAAAAACTATTGATTAAAAAAAACAAAGACACTGAGAAATGGTCCTATAAACAACTTTACCAATATAAAGGATTACCAGGACTACAAAAATGCAGAAAAATAGGCTTTACTTATCCAAATGCACCTGTTGGTTCAAAAGTTAAAGTGCAGAGAACCTCACAGCACATGAAGTTACCTTAAAATATAATATAAATGCCTCAGCTTTCATGTAAGAAAAAAACTATTAATACTAGTACTGTGTGCAGGAAGTCTCTCCTGAAGACTAAATTAAACAATAATTATAAACTAATAAAATAAATGGCTCAGGCTTCATAGAAGAAAAAAAACAATTTGAACAGAATCTCACAGTATGATCCTGAAGCTGCCTAAACAATGGAAAATAAAATACAATTTTGGCAAAAATGTTGGCATTCATTAATTTCTTGTATTAAGTAAAAAAAATATGTAAAGTGCACACAGTCCTTCACTGTAAACATAACACACTTTCAGTAACAGAATTTAAGCCTATAAACATTGTCTCGCACATGCAGTGTTGCCAGATACTGCTGACGTTTTCCAGTCCAAAATATGTTCAAAATCCGCCAAAATGCAATTAAAACCGTCCAATCTGGCAACACTGCGCGCATGCTGCTTCTCTTGAACGTATACATGGAAGTAAGGCGGAAGGTAGTTTGTCGACGACGCCAACGATTGGTCAAATTTGCGGGAAGGTTGCGGTGATTGGATATAATTGCAACACCGCTCTGAATTCGCGGGGATTGGTTGAATCGCAACATCGCGAAATCCTGGAGGGTGTGGTTTTTTGCTTGACCCAGACTCTGTCTCCTCATTCACTGTAGCTTTAGGTACTAAAAACCGATCCATTTTGTCTCTGGCAAAGGCTAGCTGAAGTTCGCTAAATGTCCGCAATAGTAACTTATTCTGGTTCATGTTTCCTCACGTTGCGCCCCCCCCTGAAGAACTCTGGCGCCCCCCAGGGGAGGCGCGCCCCCCACTTTGAAAAGCCCTGATTTATAGCATTTTAACAAAGACACTTAACCTCAGTACTGCACTCAATCCAAAGTCCTAAGGCTATGATGAAATGGGGAGCTAGGGTGTGCTTTTGAACTGTCTTTTAATGATGAACAATCAAAAGGAATGCTGTGATCTGTCCTTAGTGTGGAGCTGGGTAAACAGCTGGCGAAGAAGATTGAGCCTGAGCTGCAGGACGATTCTGAGATCCACACTCATGACTCATCCACCAATGGGCTTATTGGCTTCTTCAAGAAAAATCGTGTGTGAATTGCTCAGTCTGACCTTCTGTGTCACCACCCTTATGTTGGGAGTCAATGGATTATGTATTAAAGCCCTGATGTAGTCTAGACCTAACTCAAGAGGAATAGCACTTTACATGTGTAATCATTGTCTGATGGTCTTTATGTATTGGGAGATTTGACTGTGTTAATTTTCCTGTTGTAACTTGTAAACAAGTTCTCTGTTCCTGTATGCACTGCAGGGTCTGGATTGCTGTAATTTTTCCCCCCTCACCCTTCTGTTCCTATATGCTTTGTCATGGGTTTTGTCATGGGCTTGGTCAAAACCAGCTGGTCAAAATAAATGGATTATCACTTTATTGCTGTGTGGGTTTTGGGGACTAAATGTTTTTGAATAACTACTCAATACTTTTAATTTGTTTTCATTTGCATCATGCTCAGGGCTGGAGTCTAAGGCCCTGTCCACACGGCAATGGATTCAGGTGAATCTGATAAAATTGTTTATCGTTTCGGCTTGGCGTCCACACGGCACCAGCGTTTTGGCTGCCCCAAAACGAAATCTTTTGAGAATGGGTTCCAGAGTGGAAAAATCTGGCAATGGTGCCGTTGTGAAGTCGTCTGGATGAGAAGAACGGATTTGTTTACGATGACGTCACAACCACATGACTGTCAGTGCTTCACACCGGGTAGAAGTGTAACGAACTCGATGCGAGTTGTCAACAAATCCTATAACTTGGTTCATGAAACGCGCTTACAAAATATTTTCACTGTGAATATTTATTGTGTAATGGTGCAAAGTGAGGGAGTGAGAGAATAGCCCTTAGGGCAGAGTCTTTAGTCCAAACACTGCAGAAGCAGTGTAACCAAAACTGCGCACCGCCTGTGCACTTTCCAAAAACAATCCCACCAGCAAAAATGGGAAGAAAAAAGAGCGATCTTGCCTCTTCAGATGTTGGTTTAAGTCTGACAATACATTCCTCAAAAAGGGCGTAGAAGAACAAAGTAATCCATCAACGTGTAGCATTCAATTTATTCCGGACCATTAAAGAATTCTGGAGGATATCAGAATGTTGGCGTACCGGCTTCCATCTACCCCCATTCATTCTTCTTTCCGCGTCTTTCGTTTTACGCTACTGATTAATAATCTCAACTTTGTGTGGCTGATGCTACAGAAGAAGGGGTTTATGCGCATGCGTCTACTTCTATTGTTCTGGTGTCTCCGATGGGACCGTTTTACAGCGCACGTAGAGGTGTGGCATGTGTATTGCATCGTTTTCAGCAAGTGTTGCATTGCCATGTACCTGATATTTTACTGATCCGTTGCCCATGTGGACGCGATATTTAAAAAAAAAATCTTGTCGTGTGGATGTAGCCTAAGTAATCATATCCATCCATTATCTGTAGTCACTTATCCTGTACAAAGTTGCAAGTAAGCTGGAGTTTGTTCCTGGTGCTCAGGGCTTCATCTTCAAAGCTTACTGTCCTGTAGATGAAGGTCTCAAACAAATGGCTTAAGCTCATAAAGTTATCAACAGTCAAATAAAAGAGACAGGTACCCTTTTTTAAAAAAATAAAAAAGCAAGTTATTTTCACACTATATTTATAGGATGTACTGGAAGTGAGTTTGTTGTAGTTGATCCCTTATTAAAACCTGATGCTTTAAAAAAAAGGGCTTGTTATTCACAAATGTACAGTGCTGCTTGAAAGTTTGTGAACCCTTTTGAATTTTCTATATTTCTACATAAATATGACCTAAAACATCAGATTTTCACAGAAGTTCTAAAAGTAGATAAAGAGAACCCAGTTAATAAATGAGACAAAAATATTATACTTGGTCATTTATTTATTGAGGAAGATGAGCCAATATTATATATCTGTGAGTGGCAAAAGTATGTGAACCTCTAGGATTAGCAGTTAATTTGAAGGTGAAATTAGAGTCAGGTGTTTTCGATCAATGGGATGACAATCAGGTGTGAGTGGGCACCCTGTTTTATTTAAAGAACAGGGATCTATCAAAGTCTGATCTTCACAACACGTTTGTGGAAGTGTATCATGGCACGAACAAAGGAGATTTCTGAGGACTTCAGAAAAAGCATTGTTGATGCTCATCAGACTGGAAAAGGTTACAAAACCACCTCTAAAGAGTTTGGACTCCACCAATCCACAGTCAGACAGATTGTGTACAAATGGAGGAAATTCAAGACCATTGTTACCCTCCCCAGGAGTGGTTGACCAACAAAGATCACTCCAAGAGCAAGGCGTGTAATAGTCAGTGAGGTCACAAAGGACCCCAGGGTCACTTCTAAGCAACTGAAGGCCTCTCTCACATTGGCTAATGTTAATATTCATGAGTCCAGCATCAGAACACTGAACAATGGTGTGCATGGCAGGATTGCAAGGAGAAAGCCACTGCTCTCCAAAAAGAACATTGCTGCTCATCTGCAGTTTGCTAAAGATCACGTGGACAAGTCAGAAGGCTATTGGAAAAATGTTTTGTGGCTGGATGAGACCAAAATAGAACTTTTTGGTTGAAACGAGAAGCGTTATGTTTGGAGAAAGGAAAAACACTGCATTCCAGCATAAGAACCTTATCCCATCTGTGAAACATGGTGGTGGTAGTATCATGGTTTGGGCCTGTTTTGCTGCATCTGGGCCAGGACGGTTTGCCATCATTGATGGAACAATGAATTCTGAATTATACCAGTGAGTTATAAAGGAAAATGTCAGGACATCTGTCCATGAACTGAATCTCAAGAGAAGGTGGGTCATGCAGGAAGACAATGACCCTAAGCACACAAGTCGTTCTACCAAAGAATGGTTAAAGAAGAATGAAGTTAATATTTTGGAATGGCCAAGTCAAAGTCCTGACTTTAATCCAATCGAAATGTTGTGGAAGGACCTGAAGCGAGCAGTTCATGTGAGGAAACCCACCAACATCCCAGAGTTGAAGCTGTTCTGTACGGAGGAATGGGCTAAAATTCCTCCAAGCCGGTGTGCAGGACTGATCAACAGTTACCGGAAACGTTTAGTTGCATTTATTGCTGCATAAGGGGGTCACACCAGATACTGAAAGCAAAGGTTCACATACTTTTGCCACTCACAGATATGTAATATTGGCTCATTTTCCTCAATAAATAAATGACCAAGTATAATATTTTTGTCTCATTTGTTTAACTGGGTTCTTTTTATCTACTTTTAGGGCTTGCGTGAAAATCTGATGACGTTTTGGGTCATATTTATGCAGAAATATAGAAAATTCTAAAGGGTTCACAAACTTTCAAGCACCACTGTAGTTACTGATGAGCTGCTGAAATTAGACAGTCATGGCGGGTTTAGGGACGGGGGACATCAGCAGTCCCCCAGGGCCCCACGGAGCACCAGTACAATAAAAGTATCTGAATTCTGAGAGTTGTGTGATCAGTTATCTATTGCTCGTTTTCACGTCACATCAGTGATGTCATGTCACCGTGTGGGTCAATTAACCTGTCGGAGTGGCGCCCTGCTTCTCATCTACTGGTCTCTAGCTAGTACAAGAGGGGCGGGGTTAGGCTGTCCTTTGACCTCAGATCTCCCCACTGGAAGCCCGAGGTAGACCCTCTGAAACAGTGTCTGTAGTACAGTGCCAATGCAGAGTAAAGTCAGTCGCACCAGTGGCGGCCTTTTTCTTTTTGATTGATTGGACTGTGCATATATATGCACTGTGCACATTCCAATCAATCAAAATTAGTGGTGTGTGTAATATATAAACCCACTAATATATAATTTAAAAAAGTTTATAACATTTTGGCATTTGAATCTGGACAAACACGGTACACAGAACGGCTGTAACCCTTTTTGTTCAAACAAACAAACAAACAAACAAAACCACTAAACGTAGTTTTATCATGTCCTTTGTGTCATCTGTACTATAATGTGTGTTCAGTCTATCAACTTTCATTTTCTCCTCCAAACATATTAACGCATAAATAATGATAAAGTAAATAATCCACTTCATTTTTTAAAAATAATTTATTAACAAAGGAAAATATACAAACTCTCAGGGAGGATATGGATTAAAATTAAAGATTAGGGGATACATGTAAGAGAAAAAAACAAATAAAGGTGCATATAAATTACATTTTAAATTAGGCAATTAAATGAACATACAGTTGTGTTCAAAATAATAGCAGTCCAACACAACTAACCAGATCAATCACTGTTTTTGGTGGAAATTATATTACTACATGGCAAATAATTTACCAGTAGGTGTAGTAAAGTCGTAGAAAACCAACAGACCCAACATTCATGATATGCATGCTCCTGAGTCTGTGTAATTGAATAATTAAGTGAAAGGGACATGTTCAAAATAATAGCAGTGTGGAGTTTAATTAGTGAGATCATTCATTCTGTGAAAAAACAGGTGTCAGTCAGGTGGCACTAATTTAAGGATGAAGCCAGCACATGTACATCCATTTCTCTCTGAAAACCTGAGAAACATGGGTCGTTCCAGACATTGTTCAGAAGAACAGCGTGCTTTGATTAAAACGTTGATTGGAGAGGTAAAACGTATACTGTAAAGAAGTGCAGAAAATGATGGGCTGCTCAGCTAAAATGATCTCCAGTGCTTTAAAATGGACAGCAAAACCAGAGAGACGTGGAAGAAAATGGAAGACTACCATTCGAATGGATCGAAGAATAGCCAGAATGGCAAAGACTCAGCCAATGATCAGCTCCAGGGTGATCAAAGACGGTCTGAAGTTACCTGTGAGTACTGTGACAATTAGAAGATGCCTGTGTGAAGCTAATCTATCGGCAAGAAGCTCCCGCAAAGTTCCACTGTTAAAAAAAAGACGTGCTGAAGAGGATACAATTTGCCAAAGAACACATCAACTGGCCTAAAGAGAAATGGAGAAACATTTTGTGGACTGATGAAAGGAAGATTGTTCTTTTTGGGTCCAAGAGCCGCAGACAGTTTTTCAGACGACCCCCAGACAGTGAATTCAAGCCACAGTACACTCTGAAGACAGTGAAGCATGGTGGTGCAAGCATCATGATATGGGAATGTTTCTCTTACTGTGGTGTTGGGCCTATTTATCGTATACCAGGGATCATGGATCAGTTTGCATATATCAAAATACTTGAAGAGGTCATGTTGCCTTATGCTGAAGAGGAAATGCCCTTGAAATGGGTGTTTCAACAAGACAACGACCCCAAACACACCAGTAAGCGAGCAGCATCAGGGTTCAAGATCAACAAAATGAAAGTCATGGAGTGGCCATCCCAATCCCCGGACCTTAATCCGATAGAAAACTTGTGGGGTGACATCAAAAATGCTGTTTCTGAGGCAAAACCAAGAAATGCAGAGGAATTGTGGAATGTTGTCAAATCATCCTGGGCTGGAATACCTGTTCACAGGTGCCAGAAGTTGGTCGACTCCATGCAACACAGATGTGAAGCAGTTCCCAGAAACCATGGTTATACAACTAAATATTAGTTTAGTGATTCACAGGAATGCTAAATCCGAAAGATTTTTTCAGTTTATACAGTCAATATTTGAGTTTGTAATGAAAAATGCAGACACTGCTATTTTTTTGAACAGCCCAAAATTCATTTTTCTTCATTTTCTGTAAAGTAATTAAAACATTGATACATTTTTCTTCATGTTTTGATGTAGAATATAATGTGCAGTGTTCCCAATGCATGGAAATAAAAACTATTATAAGGATTTTGAGCTTTACTCACATTTTTAAACACACTGCTATTATTTTGAACACAACTGTATAACAGAGCAGAGACGCAAAAGGAAAAGGATTAATAAAGTACAATAACAAATAACGAGCAATGTCTATACTTGTTTTTCTTGCAATTTTACAGTCTATCTTTTGAGAGACAAAAAAAAAAAAACATTTTAAAGTCATTAATAAATCCAGGGAAGGAGGGCTTACAGTTTCTCCATTTTGCACAGTGAATATGATATTTACCCCTTAATAAAATTATGTTAATAATGTCCGAAACAGAAGCGGGCAAATGTTCATCACACCTGCAGCTGAGTCTCTAACCCGCCTACTGGTGACATTTCCGTAAACGTCATCAAAATGGGCCAGAATATATTAACCAATTGGAGCGCCACAGTAAGCGAACGTGTCTGATTGGCTTCATGAACCCACTGCAGAGAGCGAGAGAGTCCCGCCCACAGCATTGCGCTCACAGGGTTGTCAACTTGGCGACTTTTTTGTCAAAAGCGACAAATCTAGCGACTTTTACTGGTGTTTTGGAGACTCTGACGTGAAAGCACGCATATTTGTGGAGGTCCTGTCCGCAGAGCCCCTCCGCCGCCCCACAGCACTCACAGGCAGTCAGTGTCCCAGCGGCCTCGCAGCAGTCCCAGCTGCAGTCAGAGCTTTGGCTTCGTTGCAATTTTCAGGTTGATAAACTCCCTCTTAAGTTATCTAGCTTTCATAAACAGGCTCTCCTTTGTTGGCTTCTGACTTACAAACACAATTTTTCACCACACAAACATTTAATTTGGAATAATAAACGTATCACTTTTAAAAACAAATCTACACTACCGTTCAAAAGTTTGGGGTCACCCAGACAATTTTGTGTTTTCCATGAAAAGTCACGCTTTTATTTCCCACCATAAGTTGTAAAATGAATAGAAAATATAGTCAAGACATTTTTCTGGCCATTTTGAGCATTTAATCGACCCCACAAATGTGATGCTCCAGAAACTCAATCTGCTCAAAGGAAGGTCAGTTTTATAGCTTCTCTAAAGAGCTAAACTGTTTTCAGCTGTGCTAACATGATTGTACAAGGGTTTTCTAATCATCCATTAGCCTTCTGAGGCAATGAGCAAACACATTGTACCATTAGAACACTGGAGTGAGAGTTGCTGGAAATGGGCCTCTATACACCTATGGAGATATTGCACCAAAAACCACACATTTGCAGCTAGAATAGTCATTTAGCACATTAGCAATGTATAGAGTGGATTTCTGATTAGTTTAAAGTGATCTTCATTGAAAAGAACAGTGCTTTTCTTTCAAAAATAAGGACATTTCAAAGTGACCCCAAACTTTTGAACATTTGTACTTTGAAAAGTGGGTCTCCAATAACATTTTATTTCTCAATTGATTAATAACGAAGGCGGCACGGTGGTGTAGTGGTTAGCGCTGTTGCCTCACAGCAAGAAGGTCCTGGGTTCGAGCCCCGGGGCCGGCGAGGGCCTTTCTGTGTGGAGTTTGCATGTTCTCCCCGTGTCCGCGTGGGTTTCCTCCGGGTGCTCCGGTTTCCCCCACAGTCCAAAGACATGCAGGTTAGGTTAACTGGTGAGTCTAAATTGAGCGTAGGTGTGAATGTGAGTGTGAATGGTTGTCTGTGTCTATGTGTCAGCCCTGTGATGACCTGGCGACTTGTCCAGGGTGTACCCCGCCTTTCGCCCGTAGTCAGCTGGGATAGGCTCCAGCTTGCCTGCGACCATGTAGAACAGGATAAAGCGGCTAGAGATAATGAGATGAGATGAGACGAGACAAAAGTAGCAGCTTGCCACCTCTCGGATGCGAGCTGCTACCCCACTGTTGCGACCCGTCATGGCCCTCGCTCCGTCAGTACATACACCCACACACTTTCCCCAGTCCAAGCCAAGCTCCTGGATTAACTTGTTCAGTAACTGGAATATTTGCTCTGATGTAGTTCTGGTCTCCAGTGATTTACAGAACAAAGTCCTCCTGCGCCACACCATCATATTCATATCTCTCATAAACCAATAAATTGGCCAAATCTGCAACATCTGTAGTCTCATCAAGCTGTATGGCAAAATATCTACTGTTCTTAATGCACTCAATCAGTGTCTTTTTAACATCGTCAGCCATGTCGTTTATTCTCCTTGACACGGTGTCATTTGAAAGCAGGGACGGACTGGGACCAAAAAACAGCCCTGGACTTTTCCCCCAAATAGGCCCACTATACTATACTATAGTGGTATATTGTCTGTCATAACAAAACCCACACAGATGAACTATTTATGATTGTTTATTCAAGAACTCAAGAACACCTAATATTCAAGAACGACTAAACATCACTTGCATCTCCTAAACAAAAATGAACATAGACATTGTCTTTTATACTGCTATTTTACAGTCACTTCTATGCTTGCATTTTAAAGAGAAATGTGTTACAGACAATACAGTGTGTGATTCTCCTCACAGTATGTAAGCCATTTACGGTTAGTACCATCTCTACAGCTGAACAATCTTTGTAGAGACAGGTTTTTGGGCTTTTGCTGGGGGTGGTAACTGAAAAACTGCTCCAGGCTGTAACTGTCTGAACTGGGGCGGCTGAAATATTGGGACACTGATCCCTCATTCTGGCACTTTCCTGGACTCTCCCTGTCATCTTTTGAGCTGCCACTATCTTCAACCTGAATAAACAAACAATTGAAAAGATGAAGTTGGATGCTAATGCTATTGTTGATTATAGCTAAACTATGCAATGGCATCTAGGAAAACCCTTCACACTGTGCACTGACATATGCTTGATTAACATTTGTTTAATAGTATTATTTGGAATGACAGCCTTTAAACCTGTACTTATACCTCAAAATTCTATTTTTTTAAAACCAGCCAAAAAACTTTGGATAAACATAGCATTTGATACCTAGGCTACAGACAAGAAGAATAAAACAGATTTGGAGGTTTTTCCTAAATCCCAATTATATTTTTAGCCTTTTAGGTCTATTCTGTGTAAGAATTAGCCTGCTTGACACATTTTATAGTTTTAATATTATGCTGATTTTTTGGCAGGTAAGCCTGACAAACAGATCTAAAATTAGGCTATTAACAAATTGCACAATGCAATGCTGCTGTGATTAGTTATGATACCATTCAACCAATCATCCTTCAAACAACATTAGTAGCCTATTCCACAGACATTCCACCACGCAAGAGAAGACAAAGATAAATAGTGCCAAAATGGAAGACGCTTCTCCCCCTCAAACTTTTGGTTAGCCAGAGCTTTGGTTCTCTTGAACGTAAAGAGCCTAATCTGCATGAATTATGCAGAGGTGAACATATGAAATCGCAGCCATTTGTGCTTGCCTATCTATTTATAATTGGCTTGCTTGGTAGTTACGTGCTTGTTTTGACAGCAATAAACCACATATTTCTCATCATCACACTGCAAATCCAGTCAATAGAAGATTGGCCTACTATGAGAGGGGTCTATGAGTGGCCTTTATGTAACCTGTTTGATGTCGTTGTCACTTACCGGTACCTCCTCCTCCGGTGAAATTCCCTCAGCTGCCTGCCCCTCATCATGACTATCATCATCAGCATGTGGCTGGTCAGGTTGGATGTCCACCCAGAGCATTTTTTAAGGATTTTCCACTAGGAGACCAACTGGTCTGGGCAATACAATCACAGGCCCCAGAGTCCATGCGGCTGCACCGCTGCAGCATATTCTGTGATGCAAAACGGTTCACCAATCACCATACAGACAAACACACTACAGTGACTACACAGCTATCAAGAGCAATTACCAAGCACAAATGTTATGTCAAAGACACTCAAAGTTACACAGTAATGACATCGGATTCTGACATCAGCCATCTCAGTAACCAAATTTTAGTTTTGTTTTTCTTAACCAACATGATCTTGTGTGTATATCTTATAACACAGATCTTCGTTTTCCTTGTTAAATGTATACTTACATGGTACTTGGTTAATTAACTGCAACTGATTGAACCAAATGATAAGACATAACTTGGGATGCAGCCGATATCAACCCGTTTCAGGAACTTGCCATGGCTGCTGTGTCTGTGTTGCCTTTGCTACATTCGAATGCTGAAGTCGAGAGATTATTTAGCCAGATGAGTGTGGTAAAAAGCAAACTTAGAAATCGGATGTCCTTGCAGACCCTTAACTCCATCCTGTAGGTCTGATTTGGTCTGAAGCTGTCTGGTGAGGCTTGCTATGAGCACAAGCTGCCTGATGATGTTTTGCAGCTCTTTGGCACATCAGCTGCTTACTCATTTAAGTCAGCTTCCTCAGTTGCTGAACCTGCCATCGAAAGCCTTGACCATAATGAGGATGACCTACTCTTTCTGTGAGCCAGCACAGCTTGTGTGTTTGGATGGAGGGTCTGGAGAAAAAAAAAAAAAAAAAAAAAAAGAATGTGACTTAGGGCCAGACTAGTTAGCATCATTTACTTACACTGCCATTGACAGTTTTTTCTATTGTCTCTTTTTGGTCCATTAAGATTATTAATGTTGTCATGTTAAAATTAGGGCTGTCAAACGATTAAAATATTTAATCGTGATTAATCTCAGAATTTCATATAGTTAATCGCAATTAATCGCATTTTTTAAAATCTATGTAAATGAATAAGGCTTTTAAAGTGAAATGTTACAATTAAAATGGTGAACACATTTTATGCTAAAAGTACTTGTTAAAAACTGCTGGGACAAGAGAAAATGGTAAGGGAGTTTATTCACTCACATACTAGGCAGTACCGAACATACAAAACACAAAATTGGATTTTGTGATGGATTAGGGAGCTGTAGTCTCAAATATAAAACATGTAGTCACATACTACTGTGTCTCAGTTCAGACATGTGTGACAAAAGAAAATAAAAATGAAATAAAACTTCAATTGTGCTGGAGTTGTATTCAGTCACAGCCTATAGGACTTCACAGTGCTGTGCAAACAAAAATAAATTGCAGTCGGACTTCAATAAAGACATTTAGTGTCATATCACAGTGCTACAGCATACTGAAATCTCACTTTACAAAAGTATTTTAGAACTTCAAAGTGCATACCAAAACCAACTCAATCTCACACTCTACTTTTGAAATGAAACTTCCTGTTTAACAGACCTTTCTCCGTCACTCACACTTACTCTAACTGATCAGTCCCCCCAGGATTCCGCGGGCCTTTTTTGTGATTGTTGCGGGCTAAAATGTCTGATGTTGCGGGGGGTTTTCCAAAAAATTGCGATGAAAGTTGCGGTGTTTTTTAGGTTTTTGTTGCGATTACATTGCGGGAGGAAGTGAAAGTTGCGAGAAATTGTTGCGATTTTCTCTTTTTGTGATTAAAATTGAGTGATATGTTAAATATTAAGTTATTACTGAAAAACTATTGATTATAAAAACAGACACTGAGAAATGGTCCTATAAACAACTTTACCAATATAAAAGATTACCAGGACTACAAAAATGCAGAAAAATAGGCTTTACTTATCCAAATGCACCTGTTGGTTCAAAAGTTAAAGTGCAGAGAACCTCACAGCACAACATGAAGTTACCTTAAAATATAATATAAATGCCTCAGCTTTCATGTAAGAAAAAAACTATTAATACTAGTACTGTGTGCAGGCAGTCTCTCCTGAAGACTAAATTAAACAATAATTATAAACTAATAAAATAAATGGCTCAGGCTTCATAGAAGAAAAAAAAAATTGAACAGAATCTCACAGTATGATGCTGAAGCTGCCTAAACAATGGAAAATAAAATACCATTTTGGCAAAAATGTTGGCATTCATTAATTTCTTGTATTAAGTAAAAAAATATGTAAAGTGCGCACAGTCCTTCACTGTAAACATAACACACTTTCAGTAACAGAATTTAAGCCTCCATAAACACTGACTCACACATGCAGTGTTGCCAGATACTGCTGACGTTTTCCAGTCCAAAATATGTTCAAAACCCGCCAAAATGCACTTAAAACCGTCCAATCTGGCAACACTGCGCACATGCTGCTTCTCTTGAACGTACACGGAAGGAAGGCGGAAGGTAGTTTGTCGACGTCACCAACGATTGGTCAAATTTGCGGGAAAGTTGCGGTGATTGGATATAATTGCAACACCACCCTGAATTTGCGGGGATTGGTTGAATTTGCGTTGAAGTTGCAAATTGCAACATCGCGAAGTCCTGGAGGGTCTGATTGAAGCAGCGCGCGACAAGCCTCAACAGGAACTATGGGTGACTCGCAGGGCCAAATTAGAATTTGCGTTAATGGCACTATTTTTTTTAATCGCGATAAATTGAGATCGCGTTAATGCGTTATTATCGCGTTAACTTCGATAGCCCTAGTTAAAATAGAAATTCTCATCTCATTATCTGTAGCCGCTTTATCCTGTTCTACAGGGTTGCAGGCAAGCTGGAGCCTATCCCAGCCATACCTGTCAACTTTGAGGTTTGAAAAAAAGGGATATTTCCCAGATTTTTAACTCAAAATAAGGGAAAATTTCGGAAAGTCATACCCTTCACCAAAAGTGGGTGTATAGTTGAATGGGGGGGGGGGGGGGCAATTTTCTATCTAGTATTTGTGATTTCCTGTACTCTGGTGCATGTTGGTGATAGCCAAGACCCAAACTCAATATGCTTATGGTTTATAGAGTGCATTTGTGAATAAACTATACATTTATTTTTATTTGCTTTCAGTGGTACCAGTTATTTCCCAAATTAAGGGCTAAAATACGGGGACTCCCTAAAGTGAATGACGCATGAAATGGAATGATGAATGACAGCTAGTGATTTGAACAATAAATGGTCCCTTGTCATTCAGATTCTTATAAATGGAATAACGATTGAAATGTAGGTGGAATGACATGCTTTCAGCTCATGAAATGGAATGACTGTTTCTAAGTGGAATTACATACTTTTAGGTTATGTTATCAGTGATATCACCTTTTACAAATGGAATGACAGCGTTTCCAGGTGGAATGACATACTTTAAGCTAATGTTATCAGTGATATCCCCTTTTACAAATGGAATGACAGTGTTTTTAGGTGGAATGACATACTTTGAGGCAATGTTATCAGTGATATCACCTTATACAAATGGAATGACAGTGAATTTAGGTGGAATGACATACTTTTAGGTTATGCTATCAGTGATAACACCTTTAACAAATAGAATGACAGTGTTTCTAGGTGGAATAACATACCTTTACCTTATATTATCAGTGATATCACCTTTTACAAATGGAATGGCAGTGAATTTGGGTGGAATGACATACTTTTAGGTTATGTTATCAGTGATATCACCATTTACAAATGGAATGACAGGGTTTCTAAGTGGGATGACATACCTTTAGGCAATGTTATCAGCGATATCACCTTTAACAAATGGAATGACAATGTTTTTAGGTTGAATGACGTACTTTAAGCTAATGTTATCAGTGATGTCACCTTTAACAATGGAATGACAGTGTTAAGTGGAATGACTTACCTTTAGGCAATGTTATCAGCGATATCACCTTTAACAAATGGAATGACAATGTTTTTAGGTGGAATGACAAACCTTTAGGCAATGTTAGTGATATCACCTTTTACAAATGGAATGACAGTGTTTCTAGGTGGAATGACATACTTTTAGGTTATGTTATCAGTGATATCACCTTTTACAAATGGAATGATAGTGAATTTAGGTGGAATGACACTTAGGTTATCAGTGATATCACCTTTTACAATGGAATGACAGTGTTTTTAGGTGGAATAACATACTTTGAGGCAATGTTAGTGATATCACCTTTAACAAATTTACAAACAAAGTTAGGGAACAAATTTCACAGACTATTTTTTAGTCTAGGTACAAATGTTTTGTTATCTCATTAATTGACGTGTAAAAATAAGATTAATTTTTTCTATTTTCCACTTTGTTTAAAAAGAATGCATAACAAATATATGTCATGCGAGCTGTGCCGCTCAATCGTAATGTCACTTTTATCAGTTAACACTGGTAAAACCAAATATATAATGAAAGATCAGATGTGTTTGTTGTCTTTGAATGAAAAGTGTTGTAATCCTGTTTTAATTCATACATTTTGTTGACAAATACATTTTCATTAGTGACAATTGATGTCTGTGTTTGAATGATAGTTTATTGAAATAACCAAAACCTGTGCACCAACTACTACTTGAAATAAGCAGACAACAGAAAAGAAATTATTGTGGCAAAGGAACAGTGAGAAATTAACTACAATTTGAATCATAATTAAATATATCAAATTTTAGTTTTATCTCTCTGGGTTCCTAACATGCCTAATCCCATAAAAAAATGATTTATCACTATGGCAAGTTTTGGTAGAGGTAGTCCTTTAAGTTTTTAAGATCTGCTCTGAAACCGAAATTCTTTGAAAAAGAACTGCCATTCAGACTGGTTTCTATGCAAGAAAATGGAAAACCTTGCAGGAAATGATTGACTATGGTAACAAGTTTGGTTGACCTTGACTTTAGTGTTCAAGATATGCTCTGAAAATGAAATTCTAGGAAATTATGTAAGACTGCAATAAAGAAAATCAATGAATTACCAGCTAATGCATGCTTTTAGAAGATTATAATTTGAAACAGTTTATAGACAGACTGACGTCAAACAACTGGCCACATCAAAGGGCCTATACCTTTAACTGAATTCTAAAACCTGTAACTTTAAATCAATACCACCTAGAAACCCTGTCATTCCATTTGTAAAAGGTGGTGTCACTGATAACATAACCTCAAAGTCAGTCATTTCTACTAAAACCACTGTCATTCCATTTGTTAAAGGTGGTGTCACTGATAACATTAGCTCAAAGTATGTCATTCCGACTCGAAACCCTGTCATTCCATTTGTTAAATGTGATATCACTGATAACATCAGCTTAAAGTATGTCATTCCACCTAAAAACACTGTCATTCCGTTTGTAAAAGGTGATATCACTGATAACATAACCTAAAAGCAGGGCTTTGAATCGGAATTTTTTTCCTATTGGTTCGTTCCGAACAGAAACGGAATTTTAACGTTTCCGGTTTTGGGTTCCACCATTAAACAGACGTTCCCGAACCGGTTAGAACAAAAAAATTTCGTTCCCGGAACGGTTCATTACGTTCCCTGTCAGCTGTTTAACAAATGGCTATAAAATTATGTCTCTGTCTCATCCAGCTTAAGCCAAATGTAGGCTAATTCTATTACAACCTTCATTAAATAAGACAAGAAATAATTCAAAACAATTATTATTTCAAATGTTGGTGATTTGGATTCTCAGTATGTCTTCCCATCTACACAAACAGAAAAAGTGCCAAAAATGAAAGATAATTCGTTTAGTGTGTTACCAAAGGCTAGTCAGGCCCTATAGAGGGCTACCGCATGACGTCACCGCGCCGCGAGATTTTGTTAGGCGCCATATTGGAAGTACACATCTATGCAAGTGCATACATTCATAAACTACAGCTGAAATGTAGCCAGGGCCGGTTCTGCCCTAATCTGGGCCCGGGTGCAACATCGCGCACCCCCCCCAAAAAAACCACCAGTCTAAATCAGGACAACCATCACATAACTATAACTATAAACATTTTATATCAACTATTTTAACTAAATGGGCTATAATAAATCAGCCTGCAGGCAGTAGGGTATTAGGCAGAAAAAGAAATTTACCAGTCAAAAATAATATTTTATATAATCCTGATAAGCGCCGCAGGTGCGAAGACGAGCGCCGCAGGCGCGAAGTCCCTCTAGGGGGGTCTGGGGGCATGCCCCCCCAGAAAATTTTTGAAATTTAGACTTCATTTCCTGCATTCTAGGACATTTTCAGGGTGAAATGGCGTGTAATTTTTTATCAGAAATATTGCATATTTTTACTTTGTATTTTTTTCAGTTTCACTCCTGAATGTATCAGATGTATGTATGGTGTTTGATTTGGTAACAAAAGTGAAAAGAAAATAAACAACAATGAATTGTATATAATCTTTTGATCTAGTTACAGTATTTAATAAAAAAAAAACCAACAGTATTCTATTTTACCATACCCCAATGAACCCCCCTTGTTAATCAATGTATCACACATACCTTTTCTGTCTTTTTGTGGAAAAACGAATCAGTTTTTGTCACATTCAATTTGGGGCGTTTGTTGGGATTCATCTTGATCCAGAAGAGTGAGTCAGCAAAAAAAAATGCGGTTCTCCCGCCAAGAAAGAGGAAACTACAACGCAGGGTGTTTGGCAATTTTCGACCAATCAGAATTCGCGATTTATTCAGTCCGCATGTTACAAGATTCAGTGCGGGCCAAAATGGCGGAAACGATGAAATATTCTGATTTTTCATTTCAAGTTTTCAGTATTTTTCGTATTAAACTGTGTTTCTTACGATTTGTAAATGATGGCGGAACCACACACGGACTGGCCATCGGGAGTAGCGGGAGTTTTCCCGGTGGGCCGGTGGTTCAGTGTGGGCCAGCGGAGAAAAAAAAAAAAAAACAGTTGCGCGCTGGCCTTTAATATGATAAGCAATGTTAACAGTTTCTTTAACAAACTGTTAACATTGCTTATCATATTAAAGGCCAGCGCGCAACTGTAATAAGCAATGTTAACAGTTTGTTAAAGAAACTGTTAACATTGCTTATCATATTAAAGGCCAGCGCGCAACTGTTTTTTTTTTTTTTTTCTCCGCCGGCCCACGCTGAACCACCAGCCCACCGGGAAAACTCCCGCTACTCCCGATGGCCAGTCCGTGTGTGGGCGGAACATAACTGGATTTATCGGATGACATGTGGGAGTATTCATGTGCGAAAATTTTCGGCATTATCGTCCGTTTCAGTATCCGTCTGTGTGTATACTTGCCCGTTGAAATCGGCAATTGCCCGTCAAATTTACGGGTGGACGGGTCTCTGCCTAATACCTTAGCAGGCAGCCACGGCGGGCTGCCTCAGAAAACTAACCATTCAATGACAACTGAAGGCCTGCAGCCACGGCGGGCTGCCTTAAAAAGTAACCATTTGTCCTACCTTAAAACTCGTTTTGCATTTTCTGCCTCCTTTTTTGTATTTTCGACCCTCCGTTTATTTTCTTTCCTTTTCTGAAAACCTGATTTGTGTCCAGGCATTTTGTTCTGCTACCAACGAACTAACTCGTCAGGTCTCGTCTCTCGAGCCCGCGATGATTCCCGTGGGAGGGGCAACTACTGATACATTTTTACAAACAGCCAATAGGGAGGTTGCATCGTTCAGGCTCTTCTTTGCTCAGACACTCAGTAATTCACCTAGTATTCACTAGTAGTCCACCTTCCCGCTCTCTCCATTCAGTCAGCGAACGTCACACAGGAAGTGAACCCCAGCGGGTCATAGAAACTTCCGCAGGAGAAGAATGACTATTTGTAGGCTACAGAAACTTTGAGGAACGAAATAAAAACCGGTATTAACCGGTTACCATTATTTTTAATAAGCGTTTCTGTTCCGGAACATAAAAAATAATAAAGTTTCTGGTTTCGTTTCTGTTCCATGTGAAATAGAAAAAGTTCCCGGTTTTCGTTTTCGTTCCTTGAACCGGTTCAAAGCCCTGCCTAAAAGTATGTCATTCCACCTAAATTCACTGTCATTCCATTTCAGTAAAATCACTGATAACATTAGCTCAGGGGCGGCACGGTGGTGTAGTGGTTAGCGCTGTCGCCTCACAGCAAGAAGGTCCTGGGTTCGAGCCCCGGGGCCGGCGAGGGCCTTTCTGTGTGGAGTTTGCATGTTCTCCCCGTGTCCGCGTGGGTTTCCTCCGGGTGCTCCGGTTTCCCCCACAGTCCAAAGACATGCAGGTTAGGTTAACCGGTGACTCTAAAATTGACCGTAGGTGTGAATGTGAGTGTGAATGGTTGTCTGTGTCTATGTGTCAGCCCTGTGATGACCTGGCGACTTGTCCAGGGTGTACCCCGCCTTTCGCCCGTAGTCAGCTGGGATAGGCTCCAGCTTGCCTGTGACCCTGTAGAACAGGATAAAGCGGCTAGAGATAATGAGATGAGATGAGAACATTAGCTCAAAGTATGTCATTCCGACTCGAAACCCTGTCATTCCATTTGTTAAATGTGATATCACTGATAACATCAGCTTAAAGTATGTTATTCCACCTATAAATACTGTCATTTATTTTGTAAAAGGTGATATCACTGATAATATAACCTAAAAGTATGTCATTCCACCTAAATTCACTGTCATTCCATTTGTAAATGGAAATATCCCTGATAACATATGCTCAAAGTGTGTCATTCCACCTAAAAACACTGTCATTCAATTTGTAAAAGGTGATATCACTGATAACATTAGCTTCAAATATGTCATTCCACCTAAAAAACAATGTCATTCCATTTGTAAAAGGTGATATCAACGATAACATAACCTAAAGGAGTTATTCCACCTAGAAACACTGTCATTCCATTTGTAAAAGGTGATATCACTGATAACATAACCTAAAAGTATGTCATTCCACCCAAATTCACTGCCATTCCATTTGTAAAAGGTGATCTCATCTCATCTCATTATCTCTAGCCGCTTTATCCTTCTACAGGGTCGCAGGCAAGCTGGAGCCTATCCCAGCTGACTACGGGCGAAAGGCGGGGTACACCCTGGACAAGTCGCCAGGTCATCACAGGGCTGACACATAGACACAGACAACCATTCACACTCGCATTCACACCTACGGTCAATTTAGAGTCACCAGTTAACCTAACCTGCATGTCTTTGGACTGTGGGGGAAACCGGAGCACCTGGAGGAAACCCACGCAGACACGGGGAGAACATGCAAACTCCACACAGAAAGGCCCCCGCCGGCCCCGGGGCTCGAACCCAGGACCTTCTTGCTGTGAGGCGACAGCGCTAACCACTACACCACCGTGCCGCCCCTGTAAAAGGTGATATTACTGATAATATAAGGTATGTCATTATTTAAGTATGTCATTCCACCTAGAAACACTGTCATTCTATTTGTTAAAGGTGTTATCACCGATAACATTAGCTCAAAGTATGTCATTCCACCTAAAAAACAATGTCATTCCATTTCTAAAAGTGATGCCACCGATAACAACCTAAAGGTGTTATTCCACCTAGAAACACTGTCATTCCATTTGTTGAAGGCAATATCACTGATAACATTAGCTCAAAGTATGTCATTCCACCTAAAACACTACCATTCCATTTGTTAAATGTGATATCACTGATAACATCAGCTTAAAAGTAGGTCATTCCACCTAAAAACACTGCCATTCCATTTGTAAAAGGTGATATCACTGATAATATAAGGTAAAGGTGTGTCATTCCACCTAGAAACACTGTCATTCTATTTGTTAAAGGTGTTATCACTGATAACATTAGCTTAAAGTATGTTATTCCACCTGGAAACACTGTCATTCCATTTGTAAAAGGTGATATCACTGATAACATAACCTAAAAGTATGTCATTCCACCTAAATTCATTGTCATTCCATTTGTAAAAGGTGATATCACTGATAATATAAGGTAAAGGTATGTCATTCCACCTAGAAACAATGTCATTCCATTTGTTAATTTGATATCACTGATAACATTGCCTCAAAGTATGTCATTCCACCTAGAAACCTCATCATTCCATTTGTAAAAGGTGATATCACTGACAACATTAGCTCAAAGTAAGTCAATACATATAGAAACCCTGTCATTCCATTTGTAAAAGCTGATATCCCACCAAGCACCCACTTATCTTATCCTAGGGAGGTCTAAAACTAAAGATTTCAATCGTTATTCCATTTGACAATGGTCCAATGACAAGGGACCATTTATTGTTCAAATTTACTACCTGTCATTTGTCATTCCATTTCATGCGTCATTCACTTTAGGGAGTCCTTAAAAGACGCATCTTATGTTAAAATAAGAAAGGTCATTATATAACCAGTCAATAAGTTCAATTCCATTGCAATTTATTATGGTTTAGTCATGGCCTCGGAACACTAGATAGATAGATAGATAGATAGATAGATAGATAGATAGATAGATAGATAGATAGATAAAGAGTAATATAAGATATTAAACCAAGAGTGATTTAAAATGGGTAAGTTTCAGATAGAAAATAAAATGAGTGGATAAAACAGTTAATACACCAATAAGTTTACACTAGGCTATTTATGAGGTCTTAGCCAGGACATACTTAATGTAAACATGTGTAGCTTACCTTTGATTATTTGGGAGGCTTTCGTTTTTCCCATGGAAAATTTCTTTGCGAGGGAAGAGTCTGGGAACATTCCAGCCACACACTTACTTGTTGAAATCATCAAAGAAAGCGAGGCTAATGTTTTTCTTAGCTATTAGCATCGCCATCTTCACCTCAGACCTAATCAGTGTTGCCAGATACTGCTGACGTTTTCCAGCCCAAAATATGTTCAAAACCCGCCAATATGCACTTGAAACCGCCCAACTTGGGTGGGAAACCAACCAATCTGGCAACACTGGACCTAATCACTTGCTCAGTCTCGCATCCGGACAGGGGCGCAGATACGTTTTTTGAACTGGGGGGAACAAAGCTGCCAGCAAACCAACCCCAACATGTGTTGTGCAAGGAATATACTCTGATGCCCTTAAAACTGCCTTCTGAGCACTATATCTATAGGCTACCACTGAAAGAAGGAGGCTACCACTGAAAGAAGGAGGCTACCAGAAAGGCATCTCTACTCCGTACGATTTTACTTTCACTACGACATTACTTTGAACAGACTATCAAAAAATTGCAAGGTGATATGATAAAGTAAGGCACAGTTTACTTGCAGTCATTGTTTTTTGAAAAAACGATGCAATCGTTTTCTGCCTTTTCGGTTTGGCACCCTTCATCATGCCGTGTTGGGGTCCTGAACTAGGAGCTGACCCCGATATGCCTGTCAAACTTGTTGTGGGTAACCATAGCAACCAAGCTCGAGCTAGCAACCTGTGCAGTCTGCGCAGCTCAACCAACCGAATATCAGTCTTTGTTTTATGTGAGTTGTTGCAACTATGTATGTACTGCTGTGCACCTCAATAAACCGAATGGTAATTAGTAGGGCTGCACAATTATGGAAAAATGATAATCACGATTATCTTGATCAAAATTGTAATCACGATTATTAATCACAATTATTCTCGATGTTAGGGAAATCACTTAAATTTTATTTCACTATATTCAAACAAACAATATGAACAGCTTTCAGTGCAGAATGAAATTTAAAAGAGAAATTCTGATTTCCAAATGACAAATAAATGAAATTTATCCAAGAAATTACCAAAGGATGAAGGAACTGAAAACTCAATTGCAACAATTACATAGCATTATACTGAGGCCTACAAGTTTTTAGCTAGAAAGACCAGCCTATCAACATGCTCTGGCTTTAAACACGAGCGAAGGCAGGTCACAGCATTGCCTCCAGTGCTAAATAGTCTGTTGTTCCGACATAGTTAGCTTTTCTCTCTCACCTCAACCTGTTACCTACTCTCACGCTACCACCCCTTGAAGAAGATACCGCTGCACTGAAGCTCTGCGCACTTGGCTTGCTTGCTTATTTAGGCGGAGTAATGAAACCTTACATGCGTCGGTTCGCCCCCTAATGGTTTGGCGGAGTACTGGTCAAAAAGTGCTTGATCAGATATGCAGCAGAGCTCGCATTTTAAATGGAAATAAATCGCGATTTTCATTTAATTTAATCGTGGCAGCCAAAATCGCGATATTCGATTAATTGTGCAGCCCTAGTAATTAGTCTTTTGATTTTTCCGTGAGGTTTGCCTTATGCAAAGAAAGACAGCATAGACGTTTTTTCCTCCCTATAAGTGGGGGGGACCGAACGAGGTTAATTTAAATCTGGGTGGGACGAATCCCCCGCGTCCCCCCCTCTATCTGGGCCCGTGCCTCCGGACGGAGTTCTGTAATGACTGATGCCTGAGAGGGCGGGGACGTGAATTCATGGCGCGACTTCCTGCTGTAAACTCCTGTCAGAGGCGCATCATGAATTCTGGACCTACCGACTTTTTTATATTGTGAAAATACGGGACTTTTATATAATGTGAAAATACGGGATATTTTCGGGAAAATAAAAAAAACGGGAAGACAGCGGGAAATAAGTCAAAATAAGGGATTTCCCGGGAAAAACGGGAGGGTTGACAGGTATGATCCCAGCTGACTACGGGCGAAAGGCAAAATAAAAAAAAAAGAAGAAGAAGAAAGTTCAATTGCAGTTCTAAACATATTTAGGGTGTTTGTTACTCACTTTTTGTCTCTCCCACGACGTTATTCCTCTCTCCTAAAGCGTCCCTTGCAATTACTTGCAAATTGTCGATTATGCAAATTAGGCGATGACGTCATTTAGCGACTTCTAGCTACTTTAAGGGCAGCCAATAGCAACTTTCCTTACTGAGGAGTTGGCAATACTGCTATCAGGTGCCAGTTTAGAAAAGAAGAAGAAGAAGAAGAAGAGGCGAAGAAATGCACAAAAGATAAGCTAGGTCATCTCTTTATGAGTACAATCTTATGCATGTGATGAAATGTGTGAGTGTAGTATTTGTGTGTGTTAGCCTGTGTTGTTTGCTCTGCTATTACACAGAGTGACACTATTCTGTTTTCTGTCCACCTAGGATATAATTTCACACACTTTCATAATGTGTGTAGTCTGCAGCAAAAACATCACTAGCACCTTTTTTCCCTCATAACTTCTTCATTATTGTATCTTATTTAATTTATGTACTACAATTTGTTTTTGTTGCATATTGATATTTGATTGTCTCATCTCATTATCTCTAGCCGCTTTATCCTGTTCTACAGGGTCGCAGGCAAGCTGGAGCCTATCCCAGCTGACTACGGGCGAAAGGCGGGGTACACCCTGGACAAGTCATCACAGGGCTGACACATAGACACAGACAACCATTCACACTCACATTCACACCTACGGTCAATTTAGAGTCACCAGTTAACCTAACCTGCATGTCTTTGGACTGTGGGGGAAACCGGAGCACCCGGAGGAAACCCACGCAGACACGGGGAAAACATGCAAACTCCACACAGAAAGGCCCTCGCCGGCCCCGGGGCTCGAACCCAGGACCTTCTTGCTGTGAGGCGACAGTGCTAACCACTACACCACCGTGCCACCGATATTTGATTGTATTATTATTATTATTATCCTGGCGACTTGTCCAGGGGGCGGCACGGTGGTGTAGTGGTTAGCGCTGTCGCCTCACAGCAAGAAGGTCCTGGGTTCGAGCCCCGGGGCCGGCGAGGGCCTTTCTGTGTGGAGTTTGCATGTTCTCCCCGTGTCTGCGTGGGTTTCCTCCGGGTGCTCCGGTTTCCCCCACAGCCCAAAGACATGCAGGTTAGGTTAACTGGTGACTCTAAATTGACCGTAGGTGTGAATGTGGGTGTGAATGGTTGTCTGTGTCTATGTGTCAGCCCTGTGATGACCTGGCGACTTGTCCAGGGTGTACCCCGCCTTTCGCCCGTAGTCAGCTGGGATAGGCTCCAGCTTGCCTGCGACCCTGTAGAAGGATAAAGCGGCTTGAGATAATGAGATGAGAGATGAGACTTGTCCAGGGTGTACCCCGCCTTTCGCCCGTAGTCAGCTGGGATAGGCTCCAGCTTGCCTGCGACCCTGTAGAGCAGGATAAAGCGGCTACAGATAATGAGATATTATTATTATTATTATTATTATTATTATATTTGGAGGGGTTCACCCAGAGCACCATACAAGTGAGAACCACCACTGAAGACAGGCTTCAACAGTATCCATAGACTTTGAACCCTAAAACAATATACATTTTAGCACAACTGAAAGTTATCCACATTATGATTGAACAATAAAATGTTATAATATAATGGACAAACGCAGTTATATGATTGCTTGTATGCCTGTATGAGGCCAGTACTGCTGGTTTTGCCTTCAACATTTCACCTACCTGCCATTATGAACAACCTGGCCTACAGAAATGTGTCCCAGAAATATAAAATAAATCCCAGCAACTTTTTAGTTGCTTGTGAAGTTTGGGAGTCTTTATGTTTAAAATCCATGAAAACTGATCAGGATTGTGCATTATGACGAGACGAGAACAAGCATTAGAATGAGAAACCATTGTGCAGTTTGAGTCAGCTGTCTCAGGAATTTGTTGAAGAAAACATGGAGTTGATAAGGTGACAGGTTCCAGCTAGCAAACTCTATCTCAACTTGATCGACTCAGAAAGGTGGATTTGAGCTTTCATTGGCTGTGTGTAGGGTGTGACTTGTCTGAGATAGTACTGCTATGTGAAAGGTTAAGGAAAGGGAAGACTGCCTGTTTTGCAGGCATTGCACCTTGTTTGCGTCTTAAGGCAGTTTCTCTTCCTTGGCCAGGTGTGGTGGTGGTAAGCATGCAGGCAAGTGGAATGGAGCTGTGGCTGTGTGTTTTGTTCGTAGCTACCAGTGCTGCACTGCTGATGGTGAGCTGGAGTAGAGGTCACTTGTTATGGTCAGTGGGGCTTGTGGTGGTGGAGGTGACACTATGCTATTGGGTATCAAATGGAAGTGTGGCAGTGATACTACTGAGTGCCAGCTGTGCTTGCTGTGTGATCCACTTCACTGCAGGAAGAAAAGAGGACATGTTGCCTGTGAAAGGCAAAGCAGTGCTCATTACAGGTAACGAGCTTTACTTTTTCAAGTGCTTTTAAATGTGATAATGAAACTTAGAATTTTACTTCCTGGATTTATTCAAAGTTAATTGTGAACTGTATTCAAAACTAGTATAGGGAGTATAACTTGATATATGGATGCTTTGGGCATGCTCCAATATGATTTATTATTTTTTTAATAAAGCAAATTATTCTTAAGGTTAAACTTTAATATGTAATATATGGTTTAAGTGAAACTCTCTGAGGCATTCTTTAATATTGCAGCTGATTTGCTTGATTCTGAGAGTAAACTAAGATGTGGAAATTACTTTTCATGCAGATGTCAACATGCAATTGAACATTTTGCATCAGTGTAGAGAATAATATTAGGATATGTTATGGAGGAGAGCCACCAGCTCGTGTGTGTGTGTGTAACAGGTTGTGACTCTGGTTTTGGCCACAATCTCGCTAAAACCCTGGACAGAGCTGGGATGAAAGTGTATGCTGGAGTGCTGGAGGAGTCCGGACCTGGTGCACGGGAGCTCAGGGAAGTTTCATCTGCACAGCTTACCGTCCTACAGATGGATATCACAAACATCAACCAAATCTCTGAAGTTCATAAGCTTATCAAGAGTCAAATAGGAGAGGCAGGTAAATTTTAAAAAGTTCCAAACCCCCCCCCCAAAAAAAAAACAAAACGTATGCACCAAGTTTAAGAGCTTGTTGTGGTTAATTCTTTATCAAAACCTAATACAAAGACTTGCTTGTCCTTCAAGGGTAATGCATTATTATTTGACAAAAAATAATTATTTTTCATAAAATGTAAGACACTCCTTGATAGTAGCCTAAAACCTTTAGACCCTAAAACAATATAATATTTCGCACAGTTGAAAGTTTTCCAGGTGAAAATACAAGAGGTGTTTTTTTTTTTTTTTTTTAATTAGTCATATACTCGCTTGTAAACTTGTGACACAGGTAAAGCCCATTTTGTCAATTGACCTATTCACTACACAACACACACAAACCAACTAGTCAGTGAAATATTTCAAAGAGGTAGAAACTAAATGCCAGAATTTAAGTTGTGCAGTTTTTGGCTTTAATGATTAAAATAATTATGAGAAATATTTAAAGTGAAAACTGATAAGGATTGTGCATTATATTATATATTTTATATTATATTTGAAATGCAGGTGCTGTAGGGTACCTGAAACGATACACTGACTTCTGAGTTCTTATCTCTGGTCAGGCCTTTGGGGACTGGTGAACAATGCAGGAGTGCTTGGAAGTATGTGTAATGGAGAACTTCTTCCCATGGGAATATTAAGAAAAATCCTGAATGTGAATTTTGTTGCTGGTGTGGAGGTGACCAAAGTTTTCCTGCCTTTGATAAGACAAGCACAAGGAAGGATTGTGTGTGTGTCCAGTATGTCAGGTATATTGCATTTTCTACTCTGCAGAGCACTATAATGTAGTTACACCATATTATGTTTATAGCATCATATCCAATAAAGGTCTATAAAGGCTTTTTATGTGCTTTTTATTTTAATCTTAAAGTCCTATCTAAAGGTAACATGCTCTAAAGTTTGGTTACCAACATGATTTTTTGTGTCAGGACTTTCTCTCATGTTAGCACAAGTTTTTACATTATAAAGGAACATTTTAAAATAAGGTGGCACGGTGGAGTTAGCACTATTGCCTCACAGTAAGAAGGTTCTGGGTTCGAGCCCAGTGGCTGACGGGGCCTTTCTGTGTGGAGTTTGTATGTTCTCCCCGTGTCTGCGTGGGTTTCCTCCGGGTGCTCCGGTTTCCCCCTCAGTCCAAAGACATGCAGGTTAGGCTAATTGGTGGCTCTAAATTGACCGTAGGTGTGAATGTGAGTGTGAATGGTTGTTTGTCTCTCTGTCAGCCCTGTGATGACCTGGTGACTTGTCCGGGGTGTACCCTGCCTCTCGCCCATAGTCAGCTGGGATAGGCTCCAGCTTGCTTGCGACCCTGCACAGGATAAGCGGTTACAGATAATGGATGGATGTATTTTAAAAATAACATCAAACACAGTGCATTATATTGGATATTGTCTTGTTTGTAGGTTTAATGTGTGAGTTTATCTTGGGGTTTGTTTGATTTTTCAAAATCTGAGCATTTTATTACAAATGTCTTGTTCTTTCTTGGACCTCCTTTTTTCATTACATTTATTAAGTAAAACTCAAGACACACAGATTTAAAAATGGAAGTAAATACATAATATTCAGTTCAGTCTAACCATCCTGTCATTCATGCATTCATGTAAATATTTATTTCAATGGATTTTCTTAGGAGAAGTTCCGATGCCTGGTTTTGCTGCATATGGAGCATCTAAGGCAGCCGTGACTTCTTTCTTTGGAGTGCTGAGACAGGAGCTGTCCTGCTGGGGTATAAAAGTGGCCATTATTCAGCCATCGGGCTTCAAGACGAGTAAGTACTGAACCAGATATTGTTACACAGTTTCGTGTATCTAGACCATGACCCAATGTACAACCCCAAATAAGAAAAAGTTGGGATGGTATGGAAAATGTAAAAAGGAGAGCAGTGATTTTCAAAATTTATGTTGACTTGTATTTCATTGCAGACAGTATGAACTCAAGATATTTCATGGTTTGTCTGGTCAACTTCATTTCAATTGTTAATATATATCCATTCCTGCCTTTCAGGCCTGCAACACATTCCACAAAAAAGTTGGGATGGGGCAATTTAGGGCTAGTAAAGAGGCAAACCAATTAAATAATGATGTGATTTGAAACTGGTGATGTCAGCAGGTGATTGTAATCATGATTTGGTACAAAATCAGTATCCAGGAAAGGCCTAGTCTTTGAGAAGCAGCAATGGGATGAGGAGCACCAGTTTGTCAACAAATGGGTGAGAAAATTATTGAAATGTTTAAAAAAAAAAAAACAATGTTCCCTAAAGAAAGATGGGAAAGAATGTGGCTGTGTCACCCTCTACAGTGCAGAATATCATTAAATGATTCAAGGAATTTTGGTGTGTAAAGGGCAAGGTCACAATCCTAAGCTGAACACCCATGATCTCTGACAGCACTGCGTCAAGAAACGTCATTCGTCTGTAGCTGATATAACCACATGGGCTTGGGATTACTTTGGCAAACCTTTTGTCAAGCTCTACAATAGAGTTACATCCACAAATGCCAGTCAAAACGTTACTTTGCAAAAATGGAAGCCTTATGTTAACTATGTCCAGAAGCATTGTTAACTTCTCTGGGCTTGGAGGCATCTGGGATAGACCATCACACTGTGGAAACATGTATTGTGGTCAGAAAAATTAGTACTCCAGGGTTTTGTTTTGTTTTTTTTTTCAAAGAAATGGACAACATATGCTCCAGACCAAAAGGACCATCCAGACTGTTCCCAGCAACAAGTCCAAAAGCCAGGTTGTGTCAGTGCCATTGGCAAAGATAACTTTACACTTCTGTGATGGCAGCATTAATTCAGAAAAGTACATTGAGATTTTGGAGCAACATATGCTGCCTTCAACACGACATCTTTTCCAGGGATATTTCAACAAGACAATGCAAAGCCACACATTTTCAGTGCAAAACCATGCAATTCTTCACCATACAAAGACATGGCTGTGGAAGAAGAGGGTGTCTGTCCCCTCTGTTTCCAACAGAGAATGTGTGGTAAATTTTGAAACGAAATGCGACAACGATGACCCCGTACTGTTGCACACCTTAAGATCTGTTTGCAGGAAGAATAGGAGAAAATAACACCTGAAATGATTCGTCACTTGGTGTCTTCAGTCCTTAAACATCTTAAGTGTTGTGAGAAGGAATGGCAACATTATAAAGTGGTAAATGCTTTACTGTCCCAACCTTTTTTGAAATGTGTTGCAAGAATTAAAACTGAAATTTTGATAGGTTTACTGACCAACTTAATTGTATTTTGTAAATATAAACAAAGATATATAATTTGATGCCTGCAAAAAACACACACACACAAGTTGGGACAGAGGCAAAATAAGACTGAAAAGTTTGTAGGATGTTCAAGTAACACCATTTTGGAAGATTCCACAATAAGCAGGTCAGTTAGTAACATGATTGGGTATTCACCCCTTTCACATATCCCACAATCCACTGCATGGCTGGGAACTTCCAGTGGCCAGGCCTAAGCTGCTGCTGATTAAAACAAAAACAAAAAAACAGTATTAGGCTATATAATCAGTTTCGATGTTCAATTATGTTCAAGTATCGGATGTTCAAATATTATTACAGGTTTACATGGTCTCTCAGACTTTTTTCAAGATTAATACTGCTCAAAACGTAGACTGTTAATGTTGTTGGCCAGAGTTATAGTACCAAGTAGTTGGAACACGTATTTTGTGTAAACAATGCAGAGAGTGAAAGGGCTGTATGGGCAATAATAAAAGGATGACCGATTAAAAGCTTCAGTGCTGATGAAAACTACCATGGAACCAGTACCATCTACCAGTCCAGTTGTGTCTCCTGTTGAGAATGTATGGCCCATCATGAAGATGGGAATGCAACAATGCACTGTGAGCAGCTTAAGTCTTGTATCGAGCAAGAATGGGGAAAAAAAATTCCAATTGCAAAACTGCAACAATTAGTATCCTTAGTTCCCATACAATTAAAAAGTGTTGATAAAAGGAAAGGTGATGCAACACATTCATAATAATGCCTCTGTCCCAACTTTTTTTTTAGTGTGTTGTAGGCATCAATTTTTTTAACTTTGTTTATATTTACCGAATACAGTTAATTTGGTCAGGAAAACTATTGAAAATCTTTGTACTTTGTCAATTAAATAAAGGTTCATATGAAATTAACAAATCCTAAATTTTTGTCTGTAAAATATCCCAACTTTTCTCAAAATGGGGTTAGCAGAAAAAACCCCAATGAAATTCACAAGGTAAAACATCAAATGATATGTTGTATGATTTTGAGTGCAATACAAGTCAAAGATTATTTACAAATCCTTGTGTTCAGTTTTAATTTTAACATACGGTCTGAACTTTTTCTGATTTGGGATTGTATTTAACTTTTCACATTAACATTTTCACTCAGTCAAAGAAACACAATATTTGTGTATCAGACATTTTAGGCAATCAAGAGGAATGGAATAAAATCCAAAAGGAGATCTTCAGCACCCAGCCCCAAGAAGTAATAGATGCATACGGAAAAGAGTACATCTGCTCTTTGCTGCACCGTTTAAATAACATGGAGGCTCAAGGCTGTGCTGATTTCGGACCAGTTCTAGACGATCTACAACATGCGTTACTCTCAGAAAAGCCAAGGCCCTTTTACTTCCCGGGACGCGGTGCCTGGGTCATTCCATTCTTCCAAAGGATCGCTCCAGTTTGGCTGTCTGATGCCATTTTTGCACAGATATTTAGGTACAGGAAGTTCAGCCAAGTAGGTGCAACTTCCAATAAATGAATGCTTTAGACTGAGAATATGCGCCATGATGTAACTTTAGTGCATATGTGCTATTGATGCCAATACACCACTGTAGGTCTATGTACTTAAAGCTTTAAAAAAACAAAACAAAAAAAAAGACCACTAAACAAACCTCTCTCTCTCTCTCTCTCTCTCTCTCTCTAATTGGGCAAGTGACTGGTGTGCAGTTTCATTATTATTATTATTTATTATTATTATTTAACCAGGCTTGTCCCATTGAGATCGAATATCTCTTTTACAAGAGAGACCTGGCCAAGAATGGCAGCACAAAAAAAACAACAGTTTCAGCACATTGTCACATTAAACATAGACATAAATACAAATAAACAATTGAATTTACAAAATCAGGTCAAGATCAAATAAGACATTTCCATTCAAATAAAACATTTGCACTCATGAAACAATACACTGACTTCTGAGTTCTTATCTCTGGTCAGGCCTTTGGGGACTGGTGAACAATGCAGGAGTGCTTGGAAGTATGTGTAATGGAGAACTTCTTCCCATGGGAATATTAAGAAAAATCCTGAATGTGAATTTTATTGCTGGTGTGGAGGTGACCAAAGTTTTCCTGCCTTTGATAAGACAAGCACAAGGAAGGATTGTGTGTGTCCAGTATGTCAGGTATATTGCATTTTCTACTCTGCAGAGCACTATAATGTAGTTACACCATATTATGTTTATAGCATCATATCCAATAAAGGTCTATAAAGGCTTTTTATGTGCTTTTATCTTAATCTTAAAGTCCTATCTAAAGGTAACATGCTCTAAAGTTTGGTTACCAACATGATTTTTTGTGTCAGGACTTTCTCTCATGTTAGCACAAGTTTTTACATTATAAAGGAACATTTTAAAATAAGGTGGCACGGTGGAGTAGTGGTTAGCACTATTGCCTCACAGTAAGAAGGTTCTGGGTTCGAGCCCAGTGGCTGACGGGGCCTTTCTGTGCGGAGTTTGCATGTTCTCCCTGTGTCTGCGTGGGTTTCCTCCGGGTGCTCTGGTTTCCCCCACAGTCCAAAGACATGCAGGTTAGGTTAATTGGTGGCTCTAAATTGACCGTAGGTGTGAATGGTTGTTTGTGTCAGCCTTGTGATGGTCTGGTGACTTGTCCAGGGTGTACCCCACCTCTTGCCCATAGTCAGCTGGGATAGGCTCCAGCTTGCCCACAACCCTACACAGGATAAGCAGTTACAGATCATGGATGGATGGATGGGATAGGGCATGTTTACCGCTGTGCTGCATCACCTCTTCTTTTAACAACAGTCTGTGAATGTTTGAGGACTGAGGAGACTAATTACTGTAGTTTTGAAAGTGCAATGTCCCATTCTAGGATTTCAGCTGCTCAACAGTTCAGTGTCTCTTTTTTCATATTTTTCATGTCATAATGTGCCAAATATTAAAATAAGAAGACCTTTATTATCGCACAATGGGGAAATTTCCTGTTTGCAGCAGCACAGAAGGAGACAGGTCTGGACTACAAACAGGCCAGTTTAGCACCCGGACTCTTTTACTATAGAACAATGCAGTTGTAATATGTGCAGAATGTACCTTGGCATTATGTTGCTGTAATAAGCAAGGCCTTCCTTGAAAAAGATGTCGTCTGGATGACAGCACGTTGCTCCAAGACCTGTATACATCATTCAGGCTGTGCAAATATGCAAGCTACACATGCCATGTGCACTAACGTACCCCATACCATCACAGATGCTGGCTTTTGAACTGTGTATCCGATGATAAGTCGGATGGTCCCTCTCCTCTTTAGCCCGGAGGATAGTGTCCGTGATATTTAAAAAAAAAAAAATCAAATCAGATTCTTTCACAGAGTGGTGAACCCCTCCCCATCTTTACTTCTGAGAGACTCAGCCTTTCTTGGATGTTCTTTTTATGTCCAATCATGTTACTGACCTGTTGCCAATTCACGGAATTAGTTTTAATTATTATTTTTTAGCATTACACAACTTTTTCCAGTCTTTTGTTGCCCTGTCCCAACTTTTTTGAAACATGTTGCATTAAATTTGAAATGAGCTTGTATCTTTCAAAAAATAATAAAGTTTCTCAGTTTCAACATTTCATATATTTGTAGTATTTTCAATGAGATACAGGGTTTCCATGATTTGCAAGTCACCACATTGTTTTTATTTACACAGCGTCCTGACTTTTTTTTTTTTTTAGAAGCAGACTAATGTATACTAGTGCATCTCAAAAAATTAGAATATCATGAAAAAGTTCATTTTTTTTCGTAATTTAATTAAAAAAGGTAAACTTTCATATATTTGATATTCTCTTACTCTCTGGCTTACCCTCCATGTGGAGGGTGTTGATGATCGTCTTCTGGACAACTGTCAAGTCAGTAGTCTTCCCCATGATTGTGGTTGTGTGTACTGAACTAGACAGAGAGATAGTAAACTGTGTTTATACTGTTTTACTCAAACTCAAAATTAAATATTCTAATAGTTTGAGATACTGGATTTCTGATTTTTTCACTATAAGCCATAATCATTAAAATTAAAGAAAAAAAAGGCTTGAAATATTTCACTTTATATATAATGAATGTAGAATATATGAAAGTTTACCTTTTTGAATTACAAAAGAAAACCTTTTTCATGATATTCTAATTTTTTTTAGATGCACTAGTATATACCAATCAGACATAACATTAAAACCAGGTGAGGTGAATAATTAAGTTATTCCATGAAATGGAGTCGTACATGAGCTGATAGCCGATGAGGTGCGTAGCGACGAGTTGGCTATAAGACGTACGATGAGTTGAGTGGAATAACTGTTTTATTCTATTCACATTCATTGGATTTTGAGAAACGGAACATTTTTATTTTTGCAAATTCCATAAATAAAAACTTTATACAAAACATCCAACAAAATAATTTCCGCTTAGAATGTAAACAAACCCATGAAATGACAGTAGCAATGTGTGAAAATGCTATAAGAATAATTCTTGAAAACAAACAAAAAACCACGTTCTTATCATCAAATACTTTTATTCCATATTTGGTTGCTTTTTTTTGGGGGGGGGGGGGGGGGGGGGTTGTTTTTGAGTAGAGTTTTTATTTCATCCTCGGTTGGTTCAGCAACACGCTCCACCATTTTGTTTTTCTCTACTCACGGTATATGAGCTGATATCCTAGTAGTAGAGTAGCCAATCAGAGTGCGCAATTGCTCATATCAGGGATGAGAATGAAAAATATTTTAAAAAGTCTGAAAAAAGCCAGGGGTTTGGGGGCTGCAGGCACCCAGCGGGGCCCGGGGGCAGGGAGCTAATGATTTTTGGCTATTTTTTTTTTTCCCCAAAACCATTAATTTTTTCAGCAAAAAGTTGCAATGTATTTGGAAATAAATTCCCCTTCTTGGTGGACTACCAGGTGAAAATGATTAATATGGTACAAGAGACTTGTTTTTAATCAATTCACATTTGATGGTTTCAAAAAATCACTGCACCTTTTAATATAAACGAGCTCTACAGTATTATATTTCTGCATTTTAGCTATTCATGTCTTTGAATACTCTAATCCTTTAAAATGAAGTGCAAACCAGAAAAAAGTTCTATCATATAATTCTCTTAAGCTTTCTTCTGATGTTATCATGGTAGCAGGAGGCCTTGCATATCAAGCAGGCAACATTCAACATCACTCATCACTTCCCTTTCAACTGTTGTGTGTACTAACGAGGTTTTATCTGGACAGGAAGCTGTGTAATGTAATACAGATACCATATGGTCAATTTGAAGATCAAGATGGTGATTTTGAATTAAAGAACAGGCATGTACAATGGGCATTACATATTGGAATTTTTTTTTTTAAATAAAAAACTAAGTTCATCTCGGCCTAAAAAATTTGGGCAGACGCTCCCGCGCAGCACACGCCAGCAATCCCCCCGTCCCCCTATGAAATGAGCAATAAGTAGGAGTTATACACGGTATCATACCTAAAATTTTATCAGAAATATAGATATGATACTATGATTCTCCCCAACATGCTACATTAGATAAGCTAACCCCATTTATAAAAGATACACACTTATATATGACGTGTGTTTGATAAATATGTGATATATATGATGTATATTCATACATTGTTACTTTACGGAAATCTTCAGTAAGTTTGGTCTTTTCATGCCAGCCTGTTGTAGACCTAAATATAATGCACATGAACTGACACTCCTCACCTCAACATGTCTTTTACAATCATTTAAGCCACCATGGGCAATGCTGAAACCACTGCTGCAAACAGTACATCACGCAAAACTGTCATTATTGTTGACCCTTATTAGACAGGGAGATTCTTTTGTGTAATCTGAGCTGAAGTGGGTTTTGTATTTTCGTTTTTTGGGGCGCGCGCTTGCTCTCTGCCATGCCAATCCTGTAGGCCGCACTGACTCAACTGAAAGCTTCAGTCCTCGAGAAAAGAGATAAAAGCCTGCCCACACTGAAAGCTGATTGGCTTATTTTGCTGAGTAACCCAATCAGGATGCTCTTTTACCCTGTCCACACTAGGGATTTTGTACCGATACGAAACTACTTTCATACCGCAACACCTGTCCACACTAGCAACTATACCAGTACTGTAGCGGTATAACTGTATCGGTACGAAACCCACAAATGTATGGGTTTCATACCGGTACAGTATCGGTACTGTAGCGCTTCGCTGTAGTGTGGACAGATGAAGCAGCTCTGTATTGATACAAATATAATGTGCATGCGAAAACGAAATGACCGTGGAGCTACATGGAGCAAAGAAGGGGGGGGAGAGGGGGAGGAGGGAGGGGGAAAGAGGGAGGAAGAGGGGAAAAGGGAGAGAAAAGGAGGGGAAGAGAAGGAAAGAGGGAGAAAGGGAGGGGAAGAGGGGGGAGAGAGGGAGATTCGTTTTCTTTGTTTCTTTCTCAACTGCCTCGCACGTTTTATATGATTCGACTGAATAAATGACCACCAGAAATACAGACTGTACATTGACAACAAAAAGCACACACACGTCGTTTCATCCGCCATATTCTCGGAAGGAAGTTACTCGGTAACCACGGAAACATTTTGCGCACGCGCATTTCAACTACCGTGAAAGAAAACCGCAAACATTTCTCGCTAGTGTGGACAGATGCACCAAACTGTACCAGTATATTTTGTATCGATACAGTTATACCACTTTCGTACCGGTATAAGTGTGAACACAGCATAAGTCTAGCATGCGCTCTCTCTCGCGCTCTCCGTCATATGCGCAATGCAGACATTAATGTTTCACGTGCACGCGCTTCCTCGCTTGCTCTAGATTCCGGGAGATATTCTCCAATTTGCGGGCATCAGGGAGCCGCTATCAATATGCGGGAGACTCCCGGAACTTCTGGGAGACTGGGATGTCTGCGTTATAAGGTGACCACAGATTGTTAACCATATCCCCCCGCCAAAAATTTCTCAGTGGATTTACATCGATCTCAAAAACGATCATTTTGGTCTGAAAAAGTCAGAAATCCGCCGATTGGCGGAAAATTCTCATCCCTGTCATATCCAGTGAATGTGAATAGAATAACATTATCTCATTACAATAGCACCTGTCAAGGGGTGGGATATATTAGGAAGCAAGTGAACAGTCTGTGCTTGAAGTCAGAACATGTCCAAAATGGCACATTTTGTGGGGTGTTCCCGGTATGCAGTGATTAGTACTTATCAAGAGTGGTCCAAAGAAGGACAACCGGTGTACCAGCAATCGGGTTATGGGTGCCTAAGATTCATTGATGCACATGAGGGGTGAAGCCTAGCCCATCTGTTCTGATCCCACAGAAGAGCTACTGTAGCACAAATTGCTGAAAAAGTTACTGTTTGCTATGATAGAAAAGTGTCAGAACACAGTGCATCGCAGATTGCTGCATATAGGGCTGTGTATAGCCACAGACCGGTCAGAGTGACCATGTTGACCCCTTTCCACTGCCGAAAGCACCTACAATGGGCATATGAGCATCAGAACTGGACCATGGAAGGTGGACTGGTCTTATGAATCACGTTTTCTTTTACATCATGTGGATGGCAGGGTGCATGCATGTCAATTACCTGGGGAAGAAATGGCACCAGGATACACTATAGTAAGAAGGCAAGCTGGCAGAGGCAGTGTGATACTCTGGGCAATGTTCTGCTGGGAAATGTTGGGTCCTGGCATTCATGGTGATGTTATTTTGACACGTCCTACCAACGTGAACATTGTTGCAGACCAAGTACACTCCGTCATGGCAACAGTATTCCCTAATGGCAGTGGCCTCTTTCAACAGGATAACGTGCCCTGCCACACAGCAAACATTGTTCAGGAATGGTTTGAGGAACGTGACAAAATGTTAGGCCTCCAAATTCCCCAGATTTCAGTTTGACCAAGAATCTATGGAATGTGCTGAACAAACAAGTCAGCTCAATGGAGGACCCACCTCGCAATTTCCAGGATTTAAATGATCTGCTGCTAACATCTTGGTGCCAGCTACCAGAGCTCACCTTCAGAAGTCTCACTGAGGCCATGCCTCGATAAGTCAGAGCTCTTTTGGTAGCACAAGGGGGACCTACACAATATTAGGCAGGTGTCCTGTGTGTATATATAGTGTCCAAATACATTAAGGCTCTAGTTAATGTGCATTTTCAGAATGAGGGCAGTCTGCAGGAAATCTATTGGGAAAAAAAAACCCCAAAACAACAGATTTAAATATTCTTCTGTCTCACTCTGTAACCACCCTGAAAATTAAAGCGAAAACATTAAAGGAAAAACTGCATCCCCCTGCCATTACATCTCCTGTTCTTACAAAAAGGGGTAAACCCACAGAAGACCACTCCGTGTTATTTACAGGACCCCCTAAAGTGAATGACGCATGAAATGGAATGACAGGTAGTAAATTTGAACAATAAATGGTCCCTCGTCATTCAGATTCTTACAAATGGAATAACGATTGAAATCTTTAGTTTTAGACCTCCCTACACAGCAAAATCCCCAGTGTTGAATTAACACCCAGAGTGTTGATTTAACACCCTACTGTGTTTATATAGGTCCAACTGGACACAAATTAACTCTGAAAGTGTTAATTCAACACTGAGGAATTTGCTGTGTAGGATAAGATAAGTGGGTGCTTGGTGGGATATCAGCTTTTACAAATGGAATGACAGGGTTTCTATATGTATTGACTTACTTTGAGCTAATGTTGTCAGTGATATCACCTTTTACAAATGGAATGATAAGGTTTCTAGGTGCCCTGTGATGACCTGGCGACTTGTCCAGGGTGTACCCCGCCTTTCGCCCGTAGTCAGCTGGGATAGGCTCCAGCTTGCCTGCGACCCTGTAGAAGGATAAAGCGGCTAGAGATAATGAGATGAGGTTTCTAGGTGGAATGACATACTTTGAGGCAATGTTATCACTGATATCAAATTAACAAATGGAATGACATTGTTTCTAGGGTTAGGGTTAGGTTATAGGTGATATCACTGATAACATTGCCTCAAAGTATGTCATTCCACCTAAAAACACTGTCATTCCATTTGTAAAAGGGGATATCACTGATAACATAACCTAAAAGTATGTCATTCCACTTAGAAACAATGTCATTCCATTTCATGAGCTGAAAGCATGTCATTCCACCTACATTTCAATCGTTATTCCATTTATAAGAATCTGAATGACAAGGGACCATTTATTGTTCAAATCACTAGCTGTCATTCGTCATTCCATTTCATGCGTCATTCACTTTAGGGAGTCCCGTTATTTACTTGCCTGGCACTAGAAAATAGATTCTGTATTTTGTGACCAAAATGCAGAGATGTGTATTTTGATCACAATTCAAATACCTGACAGACAAAAATGAGCAGTCCAATAATACTCAAGGGCTGATCATAACTTTATAAAGTAAGCTGTGTTTATCCGTATGTGTTTAAAGGCGAGCACACACACACAAAAGAAGTTAAATGTTAATTTAACACTCCTTTTAAACCCAATTTGCAAAGAAACCGAAGGCAGCATCAGCATAGTGCTCTAGTTTCAGTCGACAGACTCAGGTTTTTGCTTCAAATTCTCTCTTTTTTTTTTTTAAATGGTAACAGCGCCACATACATTCTATCTGTAAACAAAACTACAATGCTTTCTTTTTCCTTGTAAAAGAATTGCATAAATAATCAAGCCATTTCGCTGGTCCATTTTACTGTCCAGAATCTATTTTCAGTTGTGTGCTATATTTAAAGGGTCAATAACAGCATCATGAAAAGGGATACACACATGATGTTTGCGTTACTGCCTAAAGACAAGAGAGTGCTTTGTGTTTTACTTTAACAGAAGATGATCCACACATGCTTGAGTAAAAGGTTTAGGTTACCATACTTTTCTCAGGACTGGAAATACCAGATTTAAATTCCACAGGTATTCCAGTTCTTGCACAAGAACCCTAAACTTCTCACAACTGGTCAAAAAAAAAAAAATCTGGATGGCTAGGTCAATCTCACACAATGCACAAACTTTCATTTGAAAATAAGAATTTACATCTTCCATTTTTACTGCAATTTTACAGAACATTTTTCACTGAATATAAAAACAGAGTCCAAAGTGTGTGCATATATCTTAAAACAAACAAAAAACACCGAACACGGCCACCACACACATTTTATACAGCCTATAAATATGCCTCAGTCCTTAGGCTTTAAGAACACTTTCTTGGGTTGTGTCTCTACATCATCATGGTTGATGTCTTTCTCGTCATTCTTCGGAGACGTGTGGTCCCTTTTTTTGGCAAATCTTCTTTTCATGCTTTCAACCAAGCTTCCATATCTGTAAAAAATATGTTGGACAAGGTGCATAGTAAACAAAATTATTTTGATGGAACTACTCAAAACCATGTTACATATTTCTCTTGTACATATACCTCATGGCCATCTCCTCATCTGTAATATCTGTGTCCATTCGAGTTATATCCTTCTCCTCCTCCTCTTCATCCTCCTCTTCTTTGGGAGCATTCATCAAAACCATTAACTTCTACAGAGGATTCAATCAGATGGTAAAGAAGGCACTATAAATATCAGAAATTCGGAATAGATACTTAAAAGTAGGGAAAACAGATACACATAGATTACCTCAACTTCAGGATTGAATCCCTTAAATGACATTCTTCCATAAACCAAGTCTAAACATGGTACATAACTTCTTTCTTCAACAATGAAGCTTCTACATGAAAGATACAACAATTCAGTTAAGTCTTTATGTACAAAACAGCTGAGAAAGTGCTATTTAATGGCCAATACTTTCTATTAATATGAAAAATATATGAAAATCTTTGAAAATATACACTGCCTGGCCAAAAAAAAAAAAAAGTGTCATAATTTGGATTTAAATAAGCAAATACTTAAGAGCCTTTGATTAAATAATTACTGCAGTCATTAATGTTTCAGGCTGGAAAAAATCTTTTAACCCTAAATGATGCAGTGAGTAGCTGCTCATCTTTCACAACCATATCAGAAGACGTATCCCGTGGTTGTGGAAAAGAAAACTATTTCAGAAGAGTCAAATTATTGGCCTGCATTGAGCAAAGAATACAACTACGGAGACTGCTGAAATGACCGGAATTGGGTTAAGAACTGTCCAAAGCATTATTAAAACCTGGAAGGATGGTGGTGAACAGTCAACTTTGCAGAAGAAATGTGGTTGGGGAAAAAAAAAAAAACTTGACTCAGTACGTTTACATGCACATCCAAATCGAGCTACTGTCGGTAATCAAGCTAAGGGTCCCAGCAGGGGTGCCAGAGAAATCCAATCCTACATGCACACAAGGAAATCGAGCTATTGTGTGAGGTACATTGTGCACCCGAGCCACAGGTGGCGCTACACGCCCCATCGTGTTGGTACACTTCCGGTTGTCGTCATGAAGAAGAGCTATTCAAGAGTATAAACAAAGTTATTCCGTGCTCAAGCTGTTAGGCTTGCTCTAACAGACTGTATGGCTACAAACTGTCCTGCGCAGACCACTGTTTTGTAAGACAACTCATTTTGCACAATTGTATATTTTTCTAAAGTCCATTTTTTGCTTACAAAAAAATTTTTTTTTGCTTACAATTTAACTTGTGTCTTAATAAACACACAAAGTTCAATTGTTTTGTTTTTATTGACATTCTTCAGATGTTGGACATATACACACACACACACACACACACACACAAATACAGTGACTTGTTTATGTACACAATTCACAGCTATGCAACAGCTGTACAGATGTATTTGGTGATACAGTAAGTGAGCTAAATTTTAACAGTGCAAACAATGCCACAAAAAGAAAAGATGCCGTTGTCATGATTCGTTGTCATGCCGACCGAGGCTGTTGTATTTCCCGCTTGTGGTCTCGTCACTTCTGGAAGGGGCAGTGCTGAAGTAAGTAGCTCGACGACGTAGCTCGATAGGGTTTACATGCACTAAGTAGCTCGGCTAAAATCGCATAATCTAGGTCGTGTAGCTTGATTACGAGAAATCAAGTTCGGTTCGATTTCAGCCTAGCTAAGATGTTTCCATGGCATTTAGAACTTCGATTTCAGTCGAGCAACGGCAGAAATTCGATTTTCTCTATGTGCATGTAAACGCACTGACTGACTGGCAGGCCTGGAAGTTCGTCATTTTAGGGGCAAGGCCACTTGGCCTTTTGTGCTGTCAATTTTTTGAAGGCACGAAGGCCAAAAGCCAGGGCACCAAGGCCATAAAATAAAACAATGATTTTAAGTTCACGTCTATAATGAATTTAATTTAAGGACTAATGACACTTCTCAGGAAGACTGGAGTCTCAGTCGAAACTATCAAGCAGGTAAAGAAACATCTCCTACACTATTATGTCTGAAGATAAGAAAATACTGAACACATCTAAACTTATCAATCCATCACTCACTTCAAAAATTGTAAAACTTAAACCTATATCCTCCAATAATTTTTGTTCAATTGACACCGAATGTGCAAGAGCATCTTCAGACTGTACTACTACGCAGATTTTTGATTAATCAAAATTGAGCCTGGAGTACATCAAAATGTTTGACTGTAAATGGAACATATACTAGCATGCAGGCTACTGATTAACCCATAAGAGCCCAGACCGATTTCTCAATCAAGGAAAATTATTAAGGAAATAAAATGAACTAAATAGACGACAAAGAAAAAACATTTCTGACCTTTTATTTTTTAAAATAGCACTTTCATGTCTCAAGATCTGAAATATTAAATTGCAAATTTGCAGAACACTGCAACACTATTACACTGTTAACCCGAAAGTTCATTCTATGCAAACAGTTTGAGTAAATTCCACTTTTAAAGATTAGTTTTATTGCATTACTTAAACAGTGTGAGTATATGAAGAGTATATGAGACAGTCATTGGGTGTACTCATTTTTGTAATTTAAACAAACTTAAACTATCACCTGAGGGTCACAGTTACACTTCGGTTAAACAGCAAAAAGAAACATACAATACTAGTAACAAAACAATGCTAACTGCATAGATTAAAAAAAGTGGCTATGAACAAACAGCACATATCACATTACGGCAGGAACAAGCAGTAGTAACATCCATGACCTTACGCTTAAAGCTCGACAAAGGAAAAACTTGACAGCAAGCTAATCAGCATTTGTTACCGGCTACAGTCAGTACTCGGCACGTTAAAAGTGGGTCAACGTTGTAACGACAATGTTACTGTACAAGCAATGCTTATTTAACGGTAACAAACTTAAGCCCTATATGTTGAAATTCCTCTCTTATTCGTTCGTTGATTTATTACACAGTCTTACCTCAGTCAACTTCTTCCCTCCTTCTGTGAAAATCCAACGTTTCAGACGCGGACACAAGTGGGCGGGGGATGCATTTGATTAAGTCTCCTGGTTGGCTGGTGATAGATTGGTGTCATTATAGCACGTCGGAGTGGTTCATGCAAGGCTTGAGCCCGATCCACCACTGATGAGTTGGCCAATAAGAATCCAGAATGTCATCAAAAGACGTATTTTTTTTCTCAATAGACGCAGGTGATGTTAAAGCCTATTGGCAGTCACGAGGCAGACTACAAAACCGCAGGGCATCAAGGCCACTGTGGCCTTACGGCAGATATTTTTTCCAAGGGCACAAGGCCAAATTGAGAGGGCACGAGGGCCATGGCCCTTGTGGGCCTCGTGAAATTCCTGCCCTGCTGACTGGGATCGGAGATTACCTGAATGCTTGGTGACGCTCAATCGTATAAAATTGCCAGTACAACTCGTGCCTATGTTTAACAGTGAAAGTAACAGCATTTCCACATGCACAAGTCAACGAGAACTCACAGGATTGAGACCAAACAGCTGTGTGGCCATAAGAAAACCACTTGTTACGAAGAGTAGAGGAAGGAAAGGCTTCAATTTGCTAGGGAGCATAAAGATTAGACTCTAGAGCAATGGAAAAAGGTCATGTGGTCTGATGAGTCCAGATGTACCCTATTTCTGAGTGATGGGTGTGTCAGGGTAAGAAGGGTAGTGCGTGAAGTGCCTAGAAGCCACTGTACAAGCCTCTGGAGGCAGTCTTACAGGGTATCTGCACATTTTTCAAGTACAAATTTAAAGACTTTTAAGACCTTTTCAAGACCTCTAAATGGAAAAATTAAGACTGTACCATGGCAAAGAAAATGATAAATACGACAACTTAAAACTGTTTTCTGCAATACTTTTTTTTTTATACTAACTTTAAGAAGAATGCACACAATTGGTGAACAACAGGGTGCATCAATGGCAACTGTTAGACACGCAAACAGCTGAAGCAAAGTCGTGTGTTTTGGGCCTGCAGAACTACTGTAGCAGCAAGGAGAAGACTGGGGTTTACTGGAGAAAACACCATGAATCATTTCAAAAACGAAAACAATAAACGGCAAGTAGAACCAGCTGAACAACCTTAGCCGGCATTATTTAAAGGTGGGGTACGAGATTTTGGAATAACGGTTCCCGCAAGCCATATTTTGAAAAGAACCACGCCCGCCCTCGCCATGCTCCCACCCCCCGTGTCTCCACCCCTCCTCCCCCTTATAAAGCCTGAGAAAGTCCGGCTTTATAATGGGTGTCTATTGCGTTACACGCCAGTGGAGCTCGTTAAGTTAGAGTGTAGAGAGCTTGGAAAAATAGCTCAAACTTTCTCATTTAAACTGTGTTTTCAGCCCCAATTTTCACTCCACACACATAATTTTCTCAAAAGTAGTAGCCACACGTGTCCTGATTTACACGATGTGTCTACCTACACGATAGGACTTGCAGTTTTTGAATGAGAAGCCTGAAAGTGAGGAGAGGACAGCCATGCAGCCACATAGACTGCCATTATAAACTTGGCAGAGGGGCGGCACGGTGGTGTAGTGGTTAGCGCTGTCGCCTCACAGCAAGAAGGTCCGGGTTCGAGCCCCGTGGCTGGCAAGGGCCTTTCTGTGTGGAGTTTTTTTCCATATGGCAGGGTGCATACATGTCAATTACCTGGGGAAGAAATGGCACCAGGATACACTATAGTAAGAAGGCAAGCTGGCAGAGGCAGTGTGATACTCTGGGCAATGTTCTGCTGGGAAATGTTGGGTCCTGGCATTCATGTTGATGTTATTTTGACACGTCCTACCAACGTGAACATTGTTGCAGACCAAGTACACTCCGTCATGGCAACAGTATTCCCTAATGGCAGTGGCCTCTTTCAACAGGATAACGTGCCCTGCCACACAGCAAACATTGTTCAGGAATGGTTTGAGGAACGTGACAAAATGTTAGGCCTCCAAATTCCCCAGATTTCAGTTTGACCAAGAATCTATGGAATGTGCTGAACAAACAAGTCAGCTCAATGGAGGACCCACCTCGCAATTTCCAGGATTTAAATGATCTGCTGCTAACATCTTGGTGCCAGCTACCAGAGCTCACCTTCAGAAGTCTCACTGAGACCATGCCTCGATAGGTCAGAGCTCTTTTGGTAGCACAAGGGGGACCTACACAATATTAGGCAGGTGTCCTGTGTGTATATATAGTGTCCAAATACATTAAGGCTCTAGTTAATGTGCATTTTCAGAATGAGGGCAGTCTGCAGGAAATCTATTGGGAAAAAAAACCCCCAAAACAACAGATTTAAAGATTCTTCTGTCTCACTCTGTAACCACCCTGAAAATTAAAGCGAAAACATTAAAGGAAAAACTGCATCCCCCTGCCATTACATCTCCTGTTCTTACAAAAAGGGGTAAACCCACAGAAGACCACTCCGTGTTATTTACAGGACCCCCTAAAGTGAATGACGCATGAAATGGAATGACGAATGACAGGTAGTAAATTTGAACAATAAATGGTCCCTCGTCATTCAGATTCTTACAAATGGAATAACGATTGAAATCTTTAGTTTTAGACCTCCCTACACAGCAAAATCCCCAGTGTTGAATTAACACCCAGAGTGTTGATTTAACACCCTACTGTGTTTATATAGGTCCAACTGGACACAAATTAACTCTGAAAGTGTTAATTCAACACTGAGGAATTTGCTGTGTAGGATAAGATAAGTGGGTGCTTGGTGGGATATCAGCTTTTACAAATGGAATGACAGGGTTTCTATATGTATTGACTGACTTTGAGCTAATGTTGTCAGTGATATCACCTTTTACAAATGGAATGATAAGGTTTCTAGGTGCCCTGTGATGACCTGGCGACTTGTCCAGGGTGTACCCCGCCTTTCGCCCGTAGTCAGCTGGGATAGGCTCCAGCTTGCCTGCGACCCTGTAGAAGGATAAAGCGGCTAGAGATAATGAGATGAGGTTTCTAGGTGGAATGACATACTTTGAGGCAATGTTATCACTGATATCAAATTAACAAATGGAATGACATTGTTTCTAGGGTTAGGTTATAGGTGATATCACTGATAACATTGCCTCAAAGTATGTCATTCCACCTAAAAACACTGTCATTCCATTTGTAAAAGGTGATATCACTGATAACATAACCTAAAAGTATGTCATTCCACTTAGAAACAATGTCATTCCATTTCATGAGCTGAAAGCATGTCATTCCACCTACATTTCAATCGTTATTCCATTTATAAGAATCTGAATGACAAGGGACCATTTATTGTTCAAATCACTAGCTGTCATTCATCATTCCATTTCATGCGTCATTCACTTTAGGGAGTCCCGTTATTTACTTGCCTGGCACTAGAAAATAGATTCTGTATTTTGTGACCAAAATGCAGAGATGTGTATTTTGATCACAATTCAAATACCTGACAGACAAAAATGAGCAGTCCAATAATACTCAAGGGCTGATCATAACTTTATAAAGTAAGCTGTGTTTATCCGTATGTGTTTAAAGGCGAGCACACACACACAAAAGAAGTTAAATGTTAATTTAACACTCCTTTTAAACCCAATTTGCAAAGAAACCGAAGGCAGCATCAGCATAGTGCTCTAGTTTCAGTCGACAGACTCAGGTTTTTGCTTCAAATTCTCTCTTTTTTTTTAAATGGTAACAGCGCCACATACATTCTATCTGTAAACAAAACTACAATGCTTTCTTTTTCCTTGTAAAAGAATTGCATAAATAATCAAGCCATTTCGCTGGTCCATTTTACTGTCCAGAATCTATTTTCAGTTGTGTGCTATATTTAAAGGGTCAATAACAGCATCATGAAAAGGGATACACACATGATGTTTGCGTTACTGCCTAAAGACAAGAGAGTGCTTTGTGTTTTACTTTAACAGAAGATGATCCACACATGCTTGAGTAAAAGGTTTAGGTTACCATACTTTTCTCAGGACTGGAAATACCAGATTTAAATTCCACAGGTATTCCAGTTCTTGCACAAGAACCCTAAACTTCTCACAACTGGTCAAAAAAAAAAAAAATCTGGATGGCTAGGTCAGTCTCACACAATGCACAAACTTTCATTTGAAAATAAGAATTTACATCTTCCATTTTTACTGCAATTTTACAGAACATTATTCACTGAATATAAAAACAGAGTCCAAAGTGTGTGCATATATCTTAAAACAAACAAAAAACACCGAACACGGCCACCACACACATTTTATACAGCCTATAAATATGCCTCAGTCCTTAGGCTTTAAGAACACTTTCTTGGGTTGTGTCTCTACATCATCATGGTTGATGTCTTTCTCGTCATTCTTCGGAGACGTGTGGTCCCTTTTTTTGGCAAATCTTCTTTTCATGCTTTCAACCAAGCTTCCATATCTGTAAAAAATATGTTGGACAAGGTGCATAGTAAACAAAATTATTTTGATGGAACTACTCAAAACCATGTTACATATTTCTCTTGTACATATACCTCATGGCCATCTCCTCATCTGTAATATCTGTGTCCATTCGAGTTATATCCTTCTCCTCCTCCTCTTCATCCTCCTCTTCTTTGGGAGCATTCATCAAAACCATTAACTTCTACAGAGGATTCAATCAGATGGTAAAGAAGGCACTATAAATATCAGAAATTCGGAATAGATACTTAAAAGTAGGGAAAACAGATACACATAGATTACCTCAACTTCAGGATTGAATCCCTTAAATGACATTCTTCCATAAACCAAGTCTAAACATGGTACATAACTTCTTTCTTCAACAATGAAGCTTCTACATGAAAGATACAACAATTCAGTTAAGTCTTTATGTACAAAACAGCTGAGAAAGTGCTATTTAATGGCCAATACTTTCTATTAATATGAAAAATATATGAAAATCTTTGAAAATATACACTGCCTGGCCAAAAAAAAAAAAAAAAAAAGTGTCATAATTTGGATTTAAATAAGCAAATACTTAAGAGCCTTTGATTAAATAATTACTGCAGTCATTAATGTTTCAGGCTGGAAAAAATCTTTTAACCCTAAATGATGCAGTGAGTAGCTGCTCATCTTTCACAACCATATCAGAAGACGTATCCCGTGGTTGTGGAAAAGAAAACTATTTCAGAAGAGTCAAATTATTGGCCTGCATTGAGCAAAGAATACAACTATGGAGACTGCTGAAATGACCGGAATTGGGTTAAGAACTGTCCAAAGCATTATTAAAACCTGGAAGGATGGTGGTGAACAGTCAACTTTGCAGAAGAAATGTGGTTGGGGAAAAAAAAAAAAAACTTGACTCAGTACGTTTACATGCACATCCAAATCGAGCTACTGTCGGTAATCAAGCTAAGGGTCCCAGCAGGGGTGCCAGAGAAATCCAATCCTACATGCACACAAGGAAATCAAGCTATTGTGTGAGGTACATTGTGCACCCGAGCCACAGGTGGCGCTACACGCCCCATCGTGTTGGTACACTTCCGGTTGTCGTCATGAAGAAGAGCTATTCAAGAGTATAAACAAAGTTATTCCGTGCTCAAGCTGTTAGGCTTGCTCTAACAGACTGTATGGCTACAAACTGTCCTGTGCAGACCACTGTTTTGTAAGACAACTCATTTTGCACAATTGTATATTTTTCTAAAGTCCATTTTTTGCTTACAAAAAAATTTTTTTTTGCTTACAATTTAACTTGTGTCTTAATAAACACACAAAGTTCAATTGTTTTGTTTTTATTGACATTCTTCAGATGTTGGACATATACACACACACACACACACACACACACACAAATACAGTGACTTGTTTATGTACACAATTCACAGCTATGCAACAGCTGTACAGATGTATTTGGTGATACAGTAAGTGAGCTAAATTTTAACAGTGCAAACAATGCCACAAAAAGAAAAGATGCCGTTGTCATGATTCGTTGTCATGCCGACCGAGGCTGTTGTATTTCCCGCTTGTGGTCTCGTCACTTCTGGAAGGGGCAGTGCTGAAGTAAGTAGCTCGACGACGTAGCTCGATAGGGTTTACATGCACTAAGTAGCTCGGCTAAAATCGCATAATCTAGGTCGTGTAGCTTGATTACGAGAAATCAAGTTCGGTTCGATTTCAGCCTAGCTAAGATGTTTCCATGGCATTTAGAACTTCGATTTCAGTCGAGCAACGGCAGAAATTCGATTTTCTCTATGTGCATGTAAACGCACTGACTGACTGGCAGGCCTGGAAGTTCGTCATTTTAGGGGCAAGGCCACTTGGCCTTTTGTGCTGTCAATTTTTTGAAGGCACGAAGGCCAAAAGCCAGGGCACCAAGGCCATAAAATAAAACAATGATTTTAAGTTCACGTCTATAATGAATTTAATTTAAGGACTAATGACACTTCTCAGGAAGATTGGAGTCTCAGTCGAAACTATCAAGCAGGTAAAGAAACATCTCCTACACTATTATGTCTGAAGATAAGAAAATACTGAACACATCTAAACTTATCAATCCATCACTCACTTCAAAAATTGTAAAACTTAAACCTATATCCTCCCATGATTTTTGTTCAATTGACACCGAATGTGCAAGAGCATCTTCAGACTGTACTACTATGCAGATTTTTGATTAATCAAAATTGAGCCTGGAGTACATCAAAATGTTTGACTGTAAATGGAACATATACTAGCATGCAGGCTACTGATTAACCCATAAGAGCCCAGACCGATTTCTCAATCAAGGAAAATTATTGGGGAAATAAAATGAACTAAATAGACGACAAAGAAAAAACATTTCTGACCTTTTATTTTTTAAAATAGCACTTTCATGTCTCAAGATCTGAAATATTAAATTGCAAATTTGCAGAACACTGCAACACTATTACACTGTTAGCCCGAAAGTTCATTCTATGCAAACAGTTTGAGTAAATTCCACTTTTAAAGATTAGTTTTATTGCATTACTTAAACAGTGTGAGTATATGAAGAGTATATGAGACAGTCATTGGGTGTACTCATTTTTGTAATTTAAACAAACTTAAACTATCACCTGAGGGTCACAGTTACACTTCGGTTAAACAGCAAAAAGAAACATACAATACTAGTAACAAAACAATGCTAACTGCATAGATTAAAAAAAGTGGCTATGAACAAACAGCACATATCACATTACGGCAGGAACAAGCAGTAGTAACATCCATGACCTTACGCTTAAAGCTCGACAAAGGAAAAACTTGACAGCAAGCTAATCAGCATTTGTTAGCGGCTACAGTCGGTACTCGGCACGTTAAAAGTGGGTCAACGTTGTAACGACAATGTTACTGTACAAGCAATGCTTATTTAACGGTAACAAACTTAAGCCCTATATGTTGAAATTCCTCTCTTATTCGTTCGTTGATTTATTACACAGTCTTACCTCAGTCAACTTCTTCCCTCCTTCTGTGAAAATCCAACGTCTCAGACGCGGACACAAGTGGGCGGGGGATGCATTTGATTAAGTCTCCTGGTTGGCTGGTGATAGATTGGTGTCATTATAGCACGTCGGCGTGGTTCATGCAAGGCTTGAGCCCGATCCACCACTGATGAGTTGGCCAATAAGAATCCAGAATGTCATCAAAAGACGTATTTTTTTTCTCAATAGACGCAGGTGATGTTAAAGCCTATTGGCAGTCACGAGGCAGACTACAAAACCGCAGGGCATCAAGGCCACTGTGGCCTTACGGCAGATATTTTTTCCAAGGGCACAAGGCCAAATTGAGAGGGCACGAGGGCCATGGCCCTTGTGGGCCTCGTGAAATTCCTGCCCTGCTGACTGGGATCGGAGATTACCTGAATGCTTGGTGACGCTCAATCGTATAAAATTGCCAGTACAACTCGTGCCTATGTTTAACAGTGAAAGTAACAGCATTTCCACATGCACAAGTCAACGAGAACTCACAGGATTGAGACCAAACAGCTGTGTGGCCATAAGAAAACCACTTGTTACGAAGAGTAGAGGAAGGAAAGGCTTCAATTTGCTAGGGAGCATAAAGATTAGACTCTAGAGCAATGGAAAAAGGTCATGTGGTCTGATGAGTCCAGATGTACCCTATTTCTGAGTGATGGGTGTGTCAGGGTAAGAAGGGTAGTGCGTGAAGTGCCTAGAAGCCACTGTACAAGCCTCTGGAGGCAGTCTTACAGGGTATCTGCACATTTTTCAAGTACAAACTTAAAGACTTTTAAGACCTTTTCAAGACCTCTAAATGGAAAAATTAAGACTGTACCATGGCAAAGAAAATGATAAATACGACAACTTAAAACTGTTTTCTGCAATACTTTTTTTTTTATACTAACTTTAAGAAGAATGCACACAATTGGTGAACAACAGGGTGCATCAATGGCAACTGTTAGACACGCAAACAGCTGAAGCAAAGTCGTGTGTTTTGGGCCTGCAGAACTACTGTAGCAGCAAGGAGAAGACTGGGGTTTACTGGAGAAAACACCATGAATCATTTCAAAAACGAAAACAATAAACGGCAAGTAGAACCAGCTGAACAACCTTAGCCGGCATTATTTAAAGGTGGGGTACGAGATTTTGGAATAACGGTTCCCGCAAGCCATATTTTGAAAAGAACCACGCCCGCCCTCGCCATGCTCCCACCCCCCGCGTCTCCACCCCTCCTCCCCCTTATAAAGCCTGAGAAAGTCCGGCTTTATAATGGGTGTCTATTGCGTTACACACCAGTGGAGCTCGTTAAGTTAGAGTGTAGAGAGCTTGGAAAAATAGCTCAAACTTTCTCATTTAAACTGTGTTTTCAGCCCCAATTTTCACTCCACACACATAATTTTCTCAAAAGTAGTAGCCACACGTGTCCTGATTCACACGATGTGTCTACCTACACGATAGGACTTGCAGTTTTTGAATGAGAAGCCTGAAAGTGAGGAGAGGACAGCCGTGCAGCCACATAGACTGCCATTATAAACTTGGCAGAGGGGCGGCACGGTGGTGTAGTGGTTAGCGCTGTCGCCTCACAGCAAGAAGGTCCGGGTTCGAGCCCCGTGGCTGGCAAGGGCCTTTCTGTGTGGAGTTTTTTTCCATATGGCAGGGTGCATACATGTCAATTACCTGGGGAAGAAATGGCACCAGGATACACTATAGTAAGAAGGCAAGCTGGCAGAGGCAGTGTGATACTCTGGGCAATGTTCTGCTGGGAAATGTTGGGTCCTGGCATTCATGTTGATGTTATTTTGACACGTCCTACCAACGTGAACATTGTTGCAGACCAAGTACACTCCGTCATGGCAACAGTATTCCCTAATGGCAGTGGCCTCTTTCAACAGGATAACGTGCCCTGCCACACAGCAAACATTGTTCAGGAATGGTTTGAGGAACGTGACAAAATGTTAGGCCTCCAAATTCCCCAGATTTCAGTTTGACCAAGAATCTATGGAATGTGCTGAACAAACAAGTCAGCTCAATGGAGGACCCACCTCGCAATTTCCAGGATTTAAATGATCTGCTGCTAACATCTTGGTGCCAGCTACCAGAGCTCACCTTCAGAAGTCTCACTGAGACCATGCCTCGATAGGTCAGAGCTCTTTTGGTAGCACAAGGGGGACCTACACAATATTAGGCAGGTGTCCTGTGTGTATATATAGTGTCCAAATACATTAAGGCTCTAGTTAATGTGCATTTTCAGAATGAGGGCAGTCTGCAGGAAATCTATTGGGAAAAAAACCCCCCAAAACAACAGATTTAAATATTCTTCTGTCTCACTCTGTAACCACCCTGAAAATTAAAGCGAAAACATTAAAGGAAAAACTGCATCCCCCTGCCATTACATCTCCTGTTCTTACAAAAAGGGGTAAACCCACAGAAGACCACTCCGTGTTATTTACAGGACCCCCTAAAGTGAATGACGCATGAAATGGAATGACGAATGACAGGTAGTAAATTTGAACAATAAATGGTCCCTTGTCATTCAGATTCTTACAAATGGAATAACGATTGAAATCTTTAGTTTTAGACCTCCCTACACAGCAAAATCCCGTGTTGAATTAACACCCAGAGTGTTGATTTAACACCCTACTGTGTTTATATAGGTCCAACTGGACACAAATTAACTCTGAAAGTGTTAATTCAACACTGAGGAATTTGCTGTGTAGGATAAGATAAGTGGGTGCTTGGTGGGATATCAGCTTTTACAAATGGAATGACAGGGTTTCTATATGTATTGACTTACTTTGAGCTAATGTTGTCAGTGATATCACCTTTTACAAATGGAATGATAAGGTTTCTAGGTGCCCTGTGATGACCTGGCGACTTGTCCAGGGTGTACCCCGCCTTTCGCCCGTAGTCAGCTGGGATAGGCTCCAGCTTGCCTGCGACCCTGTAGAAGGATAAAGCGGCTAGAGATAATGAGATGAGGTTTCTAGGTGGAATGACATACTTTGAGGCAATGTTATCACTGATATCAAATTAACAAATGGAATGACATTGTTTCTAGGGTTAGGGTTAGGTTATAGGTGATATCACTGATAACATTGCCTCAAAGTATGTCATTCCACCTAAAAACACTCATTCCATTTGTAAAAGGGGATATCACTGATAACATAACCTAAAAGTATGTCATTCCACTTAGAAACAATGTCATTCCATTTCATGAGCTGAAAGCATGTCATTCCACCTACATTTCAATCGTTATTCCATTTATAAGAATCTGAATGACAAGGGACCATTTATTGTTCAAATCACTAGCTGTCATTCGTCATTCCATTTCATGCGTCATTCACTTTAGGGAGTCCCGTTATTTACTTGCCTGGCACTAGAAAATAGATTCTGTATTTTGTGACCAAAATGCAGAGATGTGTATTTTGATCACAGTTCAAATACCTGACAGACAAAAATGAGCAGTCCAATAATACTCAAGGGCTGATCATAACTTTATAAAGTAAGCTGTGTTTATCCGTATGTGTTTAAAGGCGAGCACACACACACAAAAGAAGTTAAATGTTAATTTAACACTCCTTTTAAACCCAATTTGCAAAGAAACCGAAGGCAGCATCAGCATAGTGCTCTAGTTTCAGTCGACAGACTCAGGTTTTTGCTTCAAATTCTCTTTTTTTTTTTTAAATGGTAACAGCGCCACATACATTCTATCTGTAAACAAAACTACAATGCTTTCTTTTTCCTTGTAAAAGAATTGCATAAATAATCAAGCCATTTCGCTGGTCCATTTTACTGTCCAGAATCTATTTTCAGTTGTGTGCTATATTTAAAGGGTCAATAACAGCATCATGAAAAGGGATACACACATGATGTTTGCGTTACTGCCTAAAGACAAGAGAGTGCTTTGTGTTTTACTTTAACAGAAGATGATCCACACATGCTTGAGTAAAAGGTTTAGGTTACCATACTTTTCTCAGGACTGGAAATACCAGATTTAAATTCCACAGGTATTCCAGTTCTTGCACAAGAACCCTAAACTTCTCACAACTGGTCAAAAAAAAAAAAAATCTGGATGGCTAGGTCAATCTCACACAATGCACAAACTTTCATTTGAAAATAAGAATTTACATCTTCCATTTTTACTGCAATTTTACAGAACATTATTCACTGAATATAAAAACAGAGTCCAAAGTGTGTGCATATATCTTAAAACAAACAAAAAACACCGAACACGGCCACCACACACATTTTATAAAGCCTATAAATATGCCTCAGTCCTTAGGCTTTAAGAACACTTTCTTGGGTTGTGTCTCTACATCATCATGGTTGATGTCTTTCTCGTCATTCTTCGGAGACGTGTGGTCCCTTTTTTTGGCAAATCTTCTTTTCATGCTTTCAACCAAGCTTCCATATCTGTAAAAAATATGTTGGACGAGGTGCATGGTAAACAAAATTATTTTGATGGAACTACTCAAAACCATGTTACATATTTCTCTTGTACATATACCTCATGGCCATCTCCTCATCTGTAATATCTGTGTCCATTCGAGTTATATCCTTCTCCTCCTCCTCTTCATCCTCCTCTTCTTTGGGAGCATTCATCAAAACCATTAACTTCTACAGAGGATTCAATCAGATGGTAAAGAAGGCACTATAAATATCAGAAATTCGGAATAGATACTTAAAAGTAGGGAAAACAGATACACATAGATTACCTCAACTTCAGGATTGAATCCCTTAAATGACATTCTTCCATAAACCAAGTCTAAACATGGTACATAACTTCTTTCTTCAACAATGAAGCTTCTACATGAAAGATACAACAATTCAGTTAAGTCTTTATGTACAAAACAGCTGAGAAAGTGCTATTTAATGGCCAATACTTTCTATTAATATGAAAAATATATGAAAATCTTTGAAAATATACACTGCCTGGCCAAAAAAAAAAAAGTGTCATAATTTGGATTTAAATAAGCAAATACTTAAGAGCCTTTGATTAAATAATTACTGCAGTGATTAATGTTTCAGGCTGGAAAAAAATCTTTTAACCCTAAATGATGCAGTGAGTAGTTGCTCATCTTTCACAACCATATCAGAAGACGTATCCCGTGGTTGTGGAAAAGAAAACTATTTCAGAAGAGTCAAATTATTGGCCTGCACTGAGCAAAGAATACAACTACGGAGACTGCTGAAATGACCGGAATTGGGTTAAGAACTGTCCAAAGCATTATTAAAACCTGGAAGGATGGTGGTGAACAGTCAACTTTGCAGAAGAAATGTGGTTGGGGGGAAGAAAAAAGAAAAAAAAAAAAAAAAAAAAAAAACACTTGACTCAGTGCGTTTATATGCACATCCAAATCGAGCTACTGTCGGTAATCGAGCTAAGGGTCCCAGCAGGGGTGCCAGAGAAATCCAATCCTACATGCACACAAGGAAATCAAGCTATTGTGTGAGGTACATTGTGCACCCGAGCCACAGGTGGCGCTACACGCCCCATCGTGTTGGTACACTTCCGGTTGTCGTCATGAAGAGCTATTCAAGAGTATAAACAAAGTTATTCCGTGCTCAAGCTGTTAGGCTTGCTCTAACAGACTGTATGGCTACAGACTGTCCTGCGCAGACCACTGTTTTGTAAGACAACTTATTTTGCACAATTGTATATTTTTCTAAAGTCCATTTTTTGCTTACAATTTAACTTATGTCTTAATAAACACACAAAAAGTTCAATTGTTTTGTTTTTATTGACATTCTTCAGATGTTGGACACACACACACACACACACACACACACACACACACACACACACACAAATACAATGACTTGTTTATGTACACAATTCACAGCTATGCAACAGCTGTACAGATGTATTTGGTGATACAGTAAGTGAGCTAAATTTTAACAGTGCAAACAATGCCACAAAAAGAAAAGATGCCGTTGTCATGATTCGTTGTCATGCCGACCAAGGCTGTTGTATTTCCCGCTTGTGGTCTCGTCACTTCCGGAAGGGGCAGTGCTGAAGTAAGTAGCTGGACTACGTAGCTCGATAGGGTTTACATGCACTAAGTAGCTCGGCAAAAATCGCATAATCTAGGTCGTGTAGCTTGATTACGAGAAATCAAGTTCGGTTCGATTTCAGCCGAGCTAAGGTGTTTCCATGGCATTTAGAACTTCGATTTCAGTCAAGCAACGGCAGAAATTCGATTTTCTCTATGTGCATGTAAACGCACTGACTGACTGGCAGGCCTGGAAGTTCGTCATTTTAGGGGCAAGGCCACTTGGCCTTTTGTGCTGTCAATTTTTTGAAGGCACGAAGGCCAAAAGCCAGGGCACCAAGGCCATAAAATAAAACAATGATTTTAAGTTCACGTCTATAATGAATTTAATTTAAGGACTAATGACACTTCTCAGGAAGATTGGAGTCTCAGTCGAAACTATCAAGCAGGTAAAGAAACATCTCCTACACTATTATGTCTGAAGATAAGAAAATATTGAACACATCTAAACTTATCAATCCATCACTCACTTCAAAAATTGCAAAACTTAAACCTATATCCTCCCATAATTTTTGTTCAATTGACACCGAATGTGCAAGAGCATCTTCAGACTGTACTACTATGCAGATTTTTGATTAATCAAAATTGAGCCCGGAGTACATCAAAATGTTTGACTGTAAATGGAACATATACTAGCATGCAGGCTACTGATTAACCCATAAGAGCCCAGACCGATTTCTCAATCAAGGAAAATTATTAAGGAAATAAAATGAACTAAATAGACGACAAAGAAAAAACATTTCTGACCTTTTATTTTTTAAAATAGCACTTTCATGTCTCAAGATCTGAAATATTAAATTGCAAATTTGCAGAACACTGCAACACTATTACACTGTTAACCCCAAAGTTCATTCTATGCAAACAGTTTGAGTAAATTCCACTTTTAAAGATTAGTTTTATTGCATTACTTAAACAGTGTGAGTATATGAAGAGTATATGAGACAGTCATTGGGTGTACTCATTTTTGTAATTTAAACAAACTTAAACTATCACCTGAGGGTCACAGTTACACTTCGGTTAAACAGCAAAAAGAAACATACAATACTAGTAACAAAACAATGCTAACTGCATAGATTAAAAAAGTGGCTATGAACAAACAGCACATATCACATTACGGCAGGAACAAGCAGTAGTAACATCCATGACCTTACGCTTAAAGCTCGACAAAGGAAAAACTTGACAGCAAGCTAATCAGCATTTGTTAGCGGCTACAGTCAGTACTCGGCACGTTAAAAGTGGGTCAACATTGTAACGACATAGCGTTACTGCACAAGCAATGCTTATTTAACGGTAACAAACTTAAGCCCTATATGTTGAAATTCCTCTCTTATTCGTTCGTTGATTTATTACACAGTCTTACCTCAGTCAACTTCTTCCCTCCTTCTGTGAAAATTCAACGTCTCAGACGCGGACACAAGTGGGCGGGGGATGCATTTGATTAAGTCTCCTGGTTGGCTGGTGATAGATCGGTGTCATTATAGCACGTCGGAGCGGTTCATGCAAGGCTCGAGCCCGATCCACCACTGATGAGTTGGCCAATAAGAATCCAGAATGTCATCAAAAGACGTATTTTTTTTCTCAATAGACGCAGGTGATGTTAAAGCCTATTGGCAGTCACGAGGCAGACTATAAAACCGCAGGGCATCAAGGCCACTGTGGCCTTACGGCAGATATTTTTTCCAAGGGCACAAGGCCAAATTGAGAGGGCACGAGGGCCATGGCCCTTGTGGGCCTCGTGAAATTCCTGCCCTGCTGACTGGGATCGGAGATTACCTGAATGCTTGGTGACGCTCAATCGTATAAAATTGCCAGTACAAATCGTGCCTGTGTTTAACAGTGAAAGTAAGAGCATTTCCACATGCACAATTCAACGAGAACTCACAGGATTGAGACCAAACAGCTGTGTGGCCATAAGAAAACCACTTGTTACGAAGAGTAGAGGAAGGAAAGGCTTCAATTTGCTAGGGAGCATAAAGATTAGACTCTAGAGCAATGGAAAAAGGTCATGTGGTCTGATGAGTCCAGATGTACCCTATTTCTGAGTGATGGGTGTGTCAGGGTAAGAAGGGTAGTGCGTGAAGTGCCTAGAAGCCACTGTACAAGCCTCTGGAGGCAGTCTTACAGGGTATCTGCACATTTTTCAAGTACAAATTTAAAGACTTTTAAGACCTTTTCAAGACCTCTAAATGGAAAAATTAAGACTGTACCATGGCAAAGAAAATGATAAATACGACAACTTAAAACTGTTTTCTGCAATATTTTTTTTTTTACTAACTTTAAGAAGAATGCACACAATTGGTGAACAACAGGGTGCATCAATGGCAACTGTTAGACACGCAAACAGCTGAAGCAAAGTCGTGTGTTTTGGGCCTGCAGAACTACTGTAGCAGCAAGGAGAAGACTGGGGTTTACTGGAGAAAACACCATGAATCATTTCAAAAACGAAAACAATAAACGGCAAGTAGAACCAGCTGAACAACCTTAGCCGGCATTATTTAAAGGTGGGGTACGAGATTTTGGAATAACGGTTCCCGCAAGCCATATTTTGAAAAGAACCACGCCCGCCCTCGCCATGCTCCCACCCCCCGCGTCTCCACCCCTCCTCCCCCTTATAAAGCCTGAGAAAGTCCGGCTTTATAATGGGTGTCTATTGCGTTACACACCAGTGGAGCTCGTTAAGTTAGAGTGTAGAGAGCTTGGAAAAATAGCTCAAACTTTCTCATTTAAACTGTGTTTTCAGCCCCAATTTTCACTCCACACACAATTTTCTCAAAAGTAGTAGCCACACTTGTCCTGGTTCACACAATGTATCTACCTACACGATAGGACTTGCAGTTTTTGAATGAGAAGCCTGAAAGTGAGGAGGAGAGGAGAGGACAGCCGTGCAGCCACATAGACTGCCATTATAAACTTGGCAGAGGGGCGGCACGGTGGTGTAGTGGTTAGCGCTGTCGCCTCACAGCAAGAAGGTCCTGGGTTCGAGCCCCGTGGCCGGCAAGGGCCTTTCTGTGTGGAGTTTGCATATTCTCCCTGTGTCCGCGTGGGTTTCCTCCGGGTGCTCCGGTTTCCCCCAAGTCAAAGACATGCAGGTTAGGTTAACTGGTGACTCTAAATTGACCGTAGGTGTGAATGTGAGTGTGAATGGTTGTCTGTGTCTATGTGTCAGCCCTGTGATGACCTGGCGACTTGTCCAGGGTGTACCCCGCCTTTCGCCCGTAGCCAGCTGGGATAGGCTCCAGCTTGCCTGCGACCCTGTAGAAGGATAAAGCGGCTAGAGATGAGATGAGATAAACTTGGCAGAAAAGTCACTTGTTTTTAACTCGCTCTAGTGACCTCATTTTTTACACTACAGACAAATTTACATCAGTGTGTTCAGGAGAGCCTTGTGGCACTCACTGTGAAATAATTTTGTGAATATCTCCTTCCATTTTTGTGTAAATCCCCGTTGTTTGGAGGGAGCGCACTGAGAAAATCCTGCGCTTTCTGTGTGACACTCTGCTCGCAGCGCGTGGGTTGGGGGAGGGGCTGCTCGCGCTCTCTCTCACACACACACACACACACACACACACACAAGGGACGGGCTGCTCGCGGGCTTCAGTCTGATTGACGTGTCAGTATCCAATCATTTTGAGGTGGTACCTCGATAGGATTTGATGGTATAGTTAGTTTTTTTTTTTTTTTTTTTCTTTTTTATCAGACATCTTTAGATGTCTGATAAAAAAGGAAAAAAAAAAAAAAACTAACTATATTTAATATAAGACATAATGAACGTAATCGAAAGAGGATTTGATGGTGTTTTTCCTTTATTTTACACTGTAGACTGGATTAAAATATTTCGTTTTTGGGTCAAACCTTCTATGGACCCTTTTCACGTGACGTCACGACAAACGCGGCCGCCATTTTGGACGTGTACTACCAGTAGTTTACCGCAGCCAGCATTGAGGAACGGCAGCAAAGAAAGTGTTTATTTTCAGCAAGACTTCCATCATGCCACTATATTGTTGTGCACTTGGATGTAGTAACCATCAACAAACAAGGCAAGGGTTATCATTTTATCGGATCCCGGTAGATGCTGACCGATGGAGAAGATGGATAGCGGCATACCAACGCTTGTGTAGTGACCACTTTGTTGGAGGTAAGACGAATAAAATTAGCCAGAAAAGGCATTACATTGCTGTTAACATTCCATTCTAGTTTACTGTAATTATGATCTGGCAGCTATTTACACCGGATCCAGTGTAAATAGCCGCCGGAGCCGGCGCCCGAGGTTCCGGAGCGCACTCGCTCGCGGCCCGGCCGGACGTTGGCTCCGGCAGCTATTTACACTGGATCCGGTGTAAATAGCTGCCAGATCATAATTACAGTAAACTAGTAAATACAGTTTTCGGCATCTCGCTCCTTTTTCTTTTATGTTTGTCGCCTTCCTCGCATTCAAACCGATTTGAGCCGAAGTCCACTACATGTCCAAAATGGCGGTCGCGTTTATGAAGGTCACGTGACTGAAAAGGGTCCATAGTACTGCTTGCAACATGGGTGTGAGGAGCTTTTCAAGCAATATGGTAAAAAATACTCCTGAAAAAAATCTCATACCCCACCTTTAAATCCCCAAAGATTATCTTTGATGATGTGTGAGTTTGTGTCCGACAGCAAAATCAGTCTGAGTGTCGTACAGTATACAGCTGGCTGAGGAAGTTCTCGAGTATCTTCTGCATTATAGCAGGTAACAGCATAAACCTGTTTATGCAGTCATACAATCATCAGAGCGTTACATTAAACACAGAAAAACAACTGTCACCTTTCATAACCATTATCAATATTAATCAACGTGTTGTAATAACTGTAAACTAATTATCATCAGTGCAATTATATCAATGTTCATTATTCAAAAATAATCATTAATTATCTATAATCCATGAATAATTTTGTGTTATTACTACTACTACTACTAATAATAATAATAACTACTTTTTTAATAATATTTAAAAAATTAACTCAATTTTATAACATTTTAATAATCACTACTTATTAGCTATATTAATTAATAATAGAGTAGCAATTATAATTCAGTATTATTAATTACTACTTAATAAGCAGTGATTATCAAAATGTAATTTAATAATAAGTAGTAATTATCATCAACTACTAAATTATACTAATAAATAAGTAGTGATTATTAAAATGCTATAAAATTGAGTTATAAGATTAGTTAAAATTATTATTAAAAAAGTAATTATTATTATTAGTAGTGATACAAACAATTATTCATGGATTATAGATAATTTGTTTTTAATAGTGAACATTGATATAACAATTGAACTAATAATAATAATAATAATAATAATAATAATAACAACAACAAGTATTACTAGTATTATTATTATTATTATTAGTAGTAGTAGTAGTATAGTTATTTTATATCAATGTTCACTATTTAAAAAAAAAAACTATAATCCATGAGTATTTTTTTGTATTCTACCAATTACTACGTTTTAATAATTATTTGTAATAATTTTTAATAACTTAATTTTATAACATTTAATAATCCCTAGTACTTATTAGTCACTAATTCATAAGTAGTAATGATTAATAATAAATTACTATTACTACTAATTATTATTAGTGGTTGTTAATATTATTCTTATTATTATATTAAAAACACTGTTGTAGACAATAAGTAAAAGCTAAAAAACTTTTTGTACAAATTATTTATATTGTAGTATATTTAGAATTATTGTATTTTCTGGAGTTCTTTTTAATTGAGTTTTGAAATAAAGGTTGTTTATATATTTATATTAAACTTAGTACAATAAACAATGTTAATTATGTAAAAAAAATGATGCTAAATCATTATTATTAGTAGTATTTCCTATAAGCCCCATTTTCCACCTGACTCTTGTGCGCATGCGCGAACCCCCCTGCATTTCACTCCGGAGCGCTTGACCTCTAACACGCGCGCGCCTCATGTCCGTGAAAAGCCAGTTTCCCAGTCCGCCGTGTCCCCAGTGCTGCGTTACCGTCTTTAAACACATTTGTGAAATCCAGCGCTTTTTATCGCAAACAAGTCTTCTCCTTATTTTGGGGGTATTTGTCATCCCCCAACCACTTGTCGTTAAACAGACATCTTCCCATAATTATCAATGCTTTCTAGCGCCCACGTAAGCTACCTGCGCATCTCTCACTCTCCACAACCACCGCAACACACCACACTGCCTCCAGTAGCCTCCTAACGTTAGCTCTTGATCTACAGAATGCACAGAACCAATGCTGCCCCCAAAAGGTACGCTGGTCACTTTTAAAATTATGGTTAAAAAAAAATACCCCAAACCGGATGGAGACATTTCACTCATTCGGTCCAATATTAAATTTAATACCTCCCTTTCGAAAATTCCAGTCATTCCAAACAATTTAAGACGTTTTTAGGCCTTGAAAACCGAAAGTTGTATTTAAGACTTAAGACTTTTTAAGGACCCGCGGGAACCCGGTGTTATGATCTGGGGTTGCTTCAGTTGGTCAGGTCGAGGCTCAGAAATGTTATGGGGCAATAAAATGAAGTCAGCTGATGACCTGAACGTACTGAATGACCAGGGTATCACATCAATGGATTTTTCTTTCCTGATGGCACGAGCATAAAATTAGGACTCCAATTTTGTGGTTCAGGAAGCATGAGGAATCATTTTCACACATGAATTGGCCACCACAGAGTCCTGACCTTAACCCCATTGAAAGTCTTTGGGGTGTGCTGGAGAAGACTTTACAGAATGGTTTGATGCTACTGTCATTAAGACAAGATCTTGGTGAAACATTCATGCAGCTCTGGATGGGAAAAAAAAAAAAGTGATGTTGCATAAAGTTGTTGAAACAATGCCATGGTGAATGTGCACCATAATCAAAGCTAAAGGCGGTCCAATGAAATATTAATGTGTGTGACTTTTTTTTTTTTTTGGGCTGGGCAGTGTACTAGCAGAGAGAGATTTGTTATTTGATATAACGGTAAATCACAAATACAAACTTCATACATATCCTAAAAATATATTGAACACCACAAGGTGATAATTCACTTTGTAATGAGCTTGTCGCAGTTAAGTGGTTCTCCATGTTGATGCCCATGATCCTTTCTTTTAAAAAGTTCTATAATCATTCAAGTTAGTGATGTTTTCTCTCTTCCTGATGATTTTCTCAATCAAGATCTCATCAATAAAGGTCAGAGACCCCACTGACTCGAACCTCATACTTTCAATCTATAACGTTAATGCACTTCATCTCTAAACTGTGATTTTGCACATTTCATGGTCATGCCATACATCTTCATTCTGTTAACTTTTATTGCACATTCCGGCACACACTGTACAGCTTGGCTATTTATTTAACCCATTCATGTCATGACTCTTCATTATGCAACCTATTATTGCACATTCCAGGACACAATGTGCAGCTTGGGCTTCAAAACAACCCATGCACATACTCCTTAAATATGTCCACTTTTCAAATTTGTACATTTTAGGCTCTTCTTATTCTTTATTCTATGTATATAACTGCTTTCGTCTTTGCTAAATTCTCTATCTTAACTGTTCAAGCAACAATCACCAAAGCAAATTCCTTGTATGTGAGAACAGACTTGGCAATAAACTTGACTCTGATATATGTATTCAACCCTTTGTCTTCTTACGGTATTTCAACTGGCAAACTAAACTTTAGAGCAGTGTTTCCCAACCTTTCTTGAGCCACGGCACATATTTTACATTAGAAAAATCCCACGGCACACCACCAAACAAAAAAGTATATATAATGAAATATAAATGATCATCTAGTCTCAATTTACTCACAATTTACTTACTCATTGTGAAACCTGGGCCTGTTTAGTCGAACACAAAACTGAGATACGGTACTTGCAGGAATTGAAGAAAAGACATACACAAAGATCTTCCTGAACTGCTCTGAGTGTCTCTTTTTTTTTTTTTAAGTTTTTTTTAGCAGTCATGCTTGAAAAGCCCAGCTCGCATAGATAGGTTGTGGAAAATGGGAGCAGAGCTGAAAGAGCTCTGCTTGCCAGAATGGTGAACTCCTTGGCAGCAGTCAGCCAAAAACTGTCCAAAGGTAGATCAGCAAAGCTCAGCTTAAAACCATGATTTTGTCTCAGTACAGTTATTTCCTCCTGCACTGTTGGACAGCTTTTTCCCCCTCACACACCAAGCATAATGGAGTCGGCTCGGTTGGTTCCCCAGTAAAAGTAAATCCAAAGGAAAGATAACTTTTGTTGTATTGTCTTGAGCTCACCTTTTTTTGCTTTCTTCTAACCATTACTCATACTAGGGCCTTCATCTGGGTCAGAATTTTCCCCAGGACCCAGTTTGGATTGTGCACTTTTTCTTTTCAAATATTTATCCATCGCTATCACTGCTGTCACACCTGAAGCATTACTAATTCTATTGTTTGAATGGCAACAGATACAGTGGTGCTTGAAAGTTTGTGAACCCTTTAGAATTTTCTATATTTCTGCATAAATATGACCTAAAACATCATCAGATTTTCACACAAGTCCTAAAAGTAGATAAAGAGAACCCAGTTAAACAAATGAGACAAAAATATTATACTTGGTCATTTATTTATTGAGGAAAATTATCCAATATTCCATATCTGTGAGTGGCAAAAGTATGTGAACCTTTGCTTTCAGTATCTGGTGTGACCCCCTTGCGCAGCAATAACTGCAACTAAACGTTTCCGGTAACTGTTGATCAGTCCTGCACACCGGCTTGGAGGAATTTTAGCCCATTCCTCCGTACAGAACAGCTTCAACTCTGGGATGTTGGTGGGTTTCCTCACATGAACTGCTCGCTTCAGGTCCTTCCACAACATTTCAATTGGATTAAGGTCAGGACTTTAACTTGGCCATTCCAAAACATTAACTTTATTCTTCTTTAACCATTCTTTGGTAGAATGACTTGTGTGCTTAGGGTCGTTGTTTTGCTGCATGACCCACATGGACAGATTCATGGACAGATGTCCTGACATTTTCCTTTAGAATTGGCTGGTATAATTCAGAACTCATTGTTCCATCAATGATGGCAAGCCGTCCTGGCCCAGATGCAGCAAAACAGGCCCAAACCATGATACTACCAACACCATGTTTCACAGTTGAGATAAGGTTCTTATGCTGGAATGCAGTCTTTTCCTTCTCCTAACATAACGCTTCTCATTTAAACCAAAAAGTTCTATTTTGGCCTCATCCATCCACAAAACATTTTTCCAATAGCCTTCTGGCTTGTCCACGTGATCTTTAGCAAACTGCAGATGAGCAGCAATGTTCTTTTTGGAGAGCAGTGGCTTTCTCCTTGCAACCCTGCCATGCACACCATTGTTGTTCAGTGTTCTACTGATGGTAGACTCATGAACATTAGCCAATGTGAGAGAGGCCTTCAGTTGCTTAGAAGTTACCCTGGGGTCCTTTGTGACCTCTCCGACTATTACACGCCTTGCTCTTGGAGTGATCTTTGTTGGCCGACCACTCCTGGGGAGGGTAACAATGGTCTTGAATTTCCTCCATTTGTACACAATCTGTCTGACTGTGAATTGGTGGAGTCCAAACTCTTTAGAGATGGATTTGTAACCTTTTCCAGCCTGATGAGCAACAGCAATGCCTTTTCTGAGGTCCTCAGAAATCTCCTTTGTTCGTGCCATGATACACTTCCACAAACATGTGTTGTGAAGATCAGACTTTGATAGATCCCTGTTCTTTAAATAAAACAGGGTGCCCACTCACACCTGATTGTCATCCCATTGATTGGAAACACCTGACTCTAATTTCACCTCCAAATTAACTGCTAATCCTAGGAGGTTCACATACTTTTGCCACTCACAGATATGTAATATTGGATAATTTTCCTCAATAAATAAATGACCAAGTATAATATTTTTGTCTCATTTGTTTAACTGGGTTCTCTTTATCTACTTTTAGGACTTGTGTGAAAATCTGATGATGTTTTAGGTCATATTTATGCAGAAATATAGAAAATTCTAAAGGGTTCACAAACTTTCAAGCACCACTGTAGATAACACAGGTTAATTAGCTACCTGCTGCCATCTAGTGGAAGAGTGTTTAATTGTTCTGCCTGTCACTATAGGTCGCTGGCATAGACAAACTAAGACAAATTATTTGCAGTAAATAAATAATTTTCTGACCAATTAAGTGAAATTGGATAATTTCCCATGGTACACCTGATGATCTCTCACGGCACACTGATGTGTCGCGGCACAGTGGTTGGGAATTACTGGTATAGGTAATCGTATGGGGCCGAGTAAAATTAAGGATTAATTTCACGAGTGATCTCGAAGTTTTGAAAATAGCCCTCATCGCGAAGTGAGGAGGGCAATTTCAAAACTTTGAAATCATGAGTGAAATTGATCCTTAATTTTACGAGGAACCATATGATTACTTGTTAATAATACATAGAGCCAAATTACTCAATTCTGACACGACACGAGGACCGCATTTCCACAGAATATCTTGTTGTTTCGTCAGGCTTTTGGACTTGTTTGGCTTTTTACCCATTCCAACGAACTAGCCAATAGCATTTCAGAAATACAGCCCCGTGTTAAGGAAAAAAAGCCCTCCTTGATTGACCAATCAGAATTGAGCAATTTGGCCCTATGTCCTATAACTGAACCAATCAGGGCGTAAGACTATCTTGCACGTTTGAATCAGTTTCTAAAGCGTCTTTCATCATGACACAGCGACACGACACGAGGATTTTGAAAGTGGTTTACAAAATTTTATTGGAACTTCTTTAGAAAACAATTTCAAACTTCGAAATCACGAGTGAAATTGATCCTTAATTTTACGAGGAACCATACGATTACTTGTTTATAATATACAGGGCCAAATTCATACTTTGGAAGCCATTCAAGTTCACAACACTTGTCATTCACGTTTTCTGAACCAATCTTGCACGTTTGAATCAGTTTCTAAAGCATCTTTCATCAGGACACGGCGACATGACATGAGGATTTACATCTTTCAGGATTGATCCTGGATATTTCTCTCATCTTAGATGCCGATCCAATGCTGCCTGCAGTACTTTGAGAGTCTGGTTCGTAGTTTTCCCCCCCATTTTCTTTCAGGATTCGTGCAGGATTTTTGTGAAGACATTCAAGGACATTTCAAGGAGTATTCAAGGACCAAAATCAAAATTTTCAAGGACCACATCACGATAGGTACAATCAGGATAATGAACATTTGATTGAACTTTTGAATGAGGAAAACTGGAGTTTTGGGTTGCAAAAACCTTTCCAAAATACTCCACAACCAGTTTCACAACCATGATATCGACATAGTTTGTGTTTATATTTAGTATTCTTTGCTTTTTGAGGTGTTTAGTTTTGGAATTTACAATCGTTAAAGTCACTCATGGTTCGAAGCTTGGTAGCCGAGCCTTTTGTTTCGTTTGTTATTAGAAAAAAGCATGGCCTTTGCATGGGTGTTACATTTAATTCGTTTCTTTTATTTTCGCTTGTTATATTTTAAAACAGATTTCGAAAACAATCGTTAGAAACACTGTCACTGATATAATTGAAATCTGTTACATTTCAACAACAAATTTAAACATGGAAAACTTTCTAAAAAACTGTATACGGCAGAATATGTTTGCAACAAACTGCCTCTATGTTATAGCAATGTAACCACTGCAGCTAAGCGATTTGGTTCACTCAAAATTAAAAACATTAACGCTTGGGCTTCTTCTTTAGCTCCTCAATTTTGTCGTTTAGCTCATTAGCATCGAGTTCCATATCCTTTATTGTCCTTTTGAAGCTGTTTGCTTTCGTGACATGCACTATCTTGCGTTCTTGTTCTGCTAGTTCCATCAGCTTGTCAACACTCTCTTTCAGTTGAGATTAATCTTCTAGTATACGTCTCCTTGTTTGCATAGCGAAAATTTCATCACTGACATCCTTGTTCATGCGCTCTCTCTCTCCTTTTGCACGCCTTTCTCTCTCTCCTTGTGCACGCCTGCACGCCCAAGAGGAGAATTCAATATGGCGCCAGAGAACCAAAGCGCATGTGCGAAAACACAGGAAGCCCAGAGTGTTCATTTTAAATGACAATTGTGTCATCGTTTTTCTATATTGATTTCACTTCATTTCTCTAATTTTTCTTTTAATTTCTCATTCTCATTATCTCTAGCCGCTTTATCCTGTTCTACAGGGTCGCAGGCAAGCTGGAGCCTATCCCAGCTGACTACGGGCGAAAGGCGGGGTACACCCTGGACAAGTCGCCAGGTCATCACAGGGCTGACACATAGACACAGACAACCATTCACACTCACATTCACACCTACGCTCAATTTAGAGTCACCAGTTAACCTAACCTGCATGTCTTTGGACTGTGGGGGAAACCGGAGCACCCGGAGGAAACCCACGCGGACACGGGGAGAACATGCAAACTCCGCACAGAAAGGCCCTCGCCGGCCACGGGGCTTGAACCCGGACCTTCTTGCTGTGAGGCGACAGCGCTAACCACTACACCACCGTGCCGCCACCTTTTTAAATTTAATTTTTTAATTACACCTAAATACACAGGAAGAATTTAAGTTTTTTTTTTCAAAGAGTATTTACAATTTTCAAGGAGTTTCAAGTGCCCTTGAAATGAGTTTTCAAATTCCAGCACTTTTCAAGGAGTTCAAGGACCTGCACGAGCCCTGTCTTTCCTCACTTCTGCATAAAACTGCGATAGCACCTTGTCTAACTCACAGCATTCATATGCCACTAGAGAGGTGTTTATTTGTATTTCTGCGGCCCATTTCTTAAACACGGAAAGCCAAAAATTCATACTTTTTTTGTATTAATTTTCGCTTGCAGATCTCAATTGGTTTATCATTTCTCCGTCAAATATAGCGAAACGCAGCATTGCTGAGTCAGCAGAGTCAACCATTTTGACAAAATTTGCTAATTTTTGTAACCGTAACCAAGCAACAAACTAGCCAATAGCATTTCAGAAATACAGCCCGTGTTAAGGAAAAAAAGCCCTCCTTGACTGACCAATCAGAATTGAGTAAATTTGGCCCTATGTATTATAATTATTATTATTATTGACAGGGCTGGGATCAAACTACTCCAAGTTTTTTGGCACCCAAGAAATACGTACGGTGTCACGGTCTGATCGTGAGCTGGTATAAATTTACCATGCGCATACCGATTTTTTTTCCCAGTCAACTTCCGGGAAGTCTAAATTTACCATTTCTTGCTGCAATTTTGTACCGAGCATTTCAACACATTTGTGGACTAATAGAACGCAAATTGTGACTACAATTGTGAGATTTGATTATCAGTAGACAAGCTGTTGAATATGGATGAGGAAACAATCATTTCCCAGTCACAAAATTTAGATCAGCAAAACACACAGTCCAAAGAGGCATGAGACCAGCAAAAAAGAAAGATGATATTTTTACAATCTTTTTCAGATGTATAATGTGTAGATAATGTGTTTTTGTATTGTGTGAATGGTTTGGATTGAATTTTATTAGTATATGTGTAAATAAAATTAATAAAGTTAATTTTATTAACTGGTAAATTCAGACCGTGACAACGGCTTCACCACCTCCTAAATCCCATTTTCCCCAGTATACCATAGACATAGTGTTGGTAGGAAATAGTAGTTACTTAAATCTTAACCACAGGAAGATTATAAACCCTTACTCTTTTGCTTTAAGTTCAGGCAGGTCCAAAACCCAATGTTCATCACTTATAATCCTCTTCTCTTCTTCCTCAAGTTGTTTCTTTGCCTCTACATCAAGTCCTCTTTGCATAAACTGTAGAGGAAAAAAAACAAAACACCCAAAACAACTTTGTTACTTCAGTGTGTAGTTAGATAATAAAACCCCCTAAATCAAAACCTGGAACATACACTGCATAGTTATTCCAACAAATTTGACCTTTCTGGAAACTTGATCTCAAATTGAGCAGGTAGGGGTATTTTACACTTTACCAGCAGTTAGATAATAAAACCCGACAAGATTAATTATAACGAGCTAATTACTGCTTCCGGACTTTGACTTTAAAACTCAGACATGACTCTCAGACACACGGTTTTTTTGTCGCAGTGCAAACTACAAATCCTCAACAACAATCCCAAACCAGCTTCACTTACCTTCATCCGTAATAGGTTTTTCGACAATTTCATTGAGCTGTCGTTTGGCATTGTATCGGGTTTTTATTAGAAAATTATTACCTATAATTTAAACAAAACGAAATTACCGACAACCTCTTACGATTTCTTATTTTTATTTTAAAGTGTATAGCTAACAGCATCAGATGAACATACTCCACGCGCACAAAAACACACTACGCATGCGCCTAAGACCCACTTAATCGCACAGTCGACTGTGCAGCGATTTTCTCTCTCTCTCTCGCTCTCTCTTCTTCTTCTTCTTCAGGAAATACTGGCGGGTTAGACACCATCCGGTGTATTACCGCCGCCTACAGGATATTACACGTCGTTGCAAGTTCATTCAGTCTCTTAGATTCTAGTGTATACTCCAGATGCTTTTAGAAATCTAACTAGACTTGAAGTGACTTTCGAATCCTTTAGCTGAAGCAGAGAGTTAAGGGATACAGTAGTAACACCAAGCTGAGATAATTCAATGACCAATATACGCCTAAATTCACAGTATAGCACACACTCTAATAAAACATGGGGAACTGTCTCAGGGACTCTGCATACTTCACATAGACCGTCACTGTGTTTATGGATCAGATGTAACATAGAGTTTAAGGCACAATGCCCTAGTCTGAGACGAGTCAGGACCACTTGCTGAGACCTACCCCCTGATAGTGTACAGAGTGTGTTTACTGAAGGCTGAATAGAGTACAGGTGTCTCCCCTTTAAATCTTTGTCCCATTCAGCTTGCCATGTCTGGAAAATATTTCCCATAAGCTGACTCCTCAGTTCGGTCCTTCCTGGACCAACTGCCAACGTAATATCGTTAATACTTAAATATTCCCTTGCCAGCTTATCAGCTACCTCATTCCCACTAATTCCTATGTTTCTCTCTCTCTCTCTCTCTCTCCTTCTGATTTATATGGCGGTTGACAGATGTTTCGGTGTATTACCGCCACCGCTGGACTGGAGTGTGGAACAGGAGTTGCTTCTTATCTAGAAATTAAAGACGTTTTAATAATCCTGTGTTTTTCAAAAAAGTAAACAAATAAGATAACATTTTCCCATTACTTCTTTGTAAGATATTTCTGACATTAAAGGGTGTATTATTGGCCTCGACTTGAGCAATAAAATTTTGTCTCTCTTGATAGTATTTTTGACAGTGAATAAGAACATGCTCTACAGTCTCTGGGCTTTGTGATGCACAATACTCGCAGTTACCATCAGCATGCCTTCTCATAATAAAGAGGGTACTATTAAGATGGGAGTGCCCAGTTCTCAGCCTGGCCAATACCACTTCCTCCTGTCTTGCATTAAGTGAACCAATAGCTCTATGTATTTCAGGCTGAATGTTAAAAAGATGCCTCCCAGAAGACCCATTCTCCCAAAGGTGCTGCCATCTCCCATGTACTCTGGCCTTAATGATCTGTGCAGCGATTATTCATGCCTGATGTACTCAAGCTGGAAACGAAAATTGAAAGTGAGCGAAAAATTTGTATTTTCGGGAGCCCGTTTCTGCCACTTGGAAAAAAAACGAAGTCACATAATACTGTATGTCATAATAATGAGAAATGTTTCTCAAATTGTTCTCTCATTATGATGAGAACTTAAAGGTGCTGACTGCAAAGTTGAATTCTGGGCAAAATGTTCTATTTCTCTTGCTGTTGGAGTTTTGAGATGTTTCGCTGCTGCACACGCTGTGTATCCTATTTGTAAATGTTTTGCCGAGATAAAATGCGTCCCGCGTTTTACCATTCTGGAGATTGCCGAAGCAGAGGCTCCAACTTGGGAAATTACAAAGAGGGAGATTCTCCCTCTCTGCGAGTAGCTCGGAGGGAGACAAGTTTGAGCGCCGTAGGCACAAAGGCAAGTTTTATATATATATATATATATGAATGATTCACCACATTTTGTGTCAATTTCGTGTCAATTAAATCTTATTAATAGTAACAGATCTAGATAAATCCAGTAGACCAAACTTTAATATGCCTAAAGTCAATGTTAATGTCAATAATGACCATTATAAATTGCCAATGGTAGACCCTCTGATGATAATGTTCTTCTAATAATATTCTATTTCTAAGTCTAAGTTAGTAAAAATCAGACAAAAAAAGTCAGACAAGTTTGTTAGAATCTAACATCTGGTCTGGTGATCTAACCTTGTCAGATATAGGGTCGTCTTGCGGCCGTCCAAAATAGTCCGCCATTTGTCTCTGGCGACCATTGCGATGGGCGATCCGAACTTTATCTTGGTGATTTTCTGATATTTTTTCTTCGTAGTTTGGCTTTCGCCATTTCCACCAACAGAACTTTGTTTCATTATCTCATTCAAGAGAACATAAAGTTAAAGACAAGCAGGCGATAAATGCAGACGAAATGCAGATGCAAAAAAACAAACAAAATGGTTGAGTGTTGCAGGTTTTCTCGTTCTCTCGCGTGTATCATTAATAGTGCCATCTGTATGCTTTATAGGTAACTGCTAAGACATTGGGTGGGCTCAAGTGTGTACCCCGTGGCGTACTGAATTCCGCTCAATTCATGTGCGCGCTTGATCTGCGCATGCATGCCTCTGGCATTCACTCCAATCCCCCTGTTACGCTGATCGGTGTACCGACCGGGGAATCGGCATATACCGCGGGGTACACACTTGAGTCCACCCATACAATGTCAGACACACGAAAAGCGGAAAGTCAACTATTAATTTTCGTCAACATAAACGTATGAAGTTACCGGTATATATTTTTTTAACTAATCATGTGCAGTAAGGGCAGGTGGGAGATTTTTATGTTGTCAGCGGGAGGTCGGGAGGATTTTCTAAATGTTTCCTAAAGCGGGAGATCTCCCGCCCATGGCGGGAGAGTTGGAGCCTCTGCCGAAGCAAGTAAGCAACAATATCAAGTGACCATCTTGGAGCGTTTTTGACCTACTTTTAACCAGAACAAGTCGGAGTGGGAAAACATGGCGGACTCAGCTTTCCTGCCAGCTAAAATCCAGCAGAAAAGAAAAGGAAAGCCTGCCTAGTGAGTGCAACTGCAAGATAGAGCAAGGTTAGATGACATCATTTTTCTAGACAGATAACTCGCTAGTGCTTCGGTATCTTAGCCTTAGAATACATGGGCTTGACTCCACGGTAGTGAATATGGAATTATACACCTCATGTTTTTTAAGATAAGATAAGATAAGATAAGATAAGATAAGATAAGATAAGATAAGATAAGATAGCCTTTATTGTCATTGCACAGTCACCCGCACAACGAAATTGACATGCCACAACTGAAGGTGTATTAAAAACACATAAGAACAACAACATACATAAAAATGAGAACACATAAAAACAAGAACACATAAAAACAAAAAATTGGTTGTCATGAAAATGGAATAAATAAATAAATAAATAAATAAATAAATAAAATCAAGGTAGTTAAAGTTATTGCACTTCATAAAAATAGCAAAGAACATTTTAGCAACCTGTGTGTGTATTAAGTGTCCTGACAGCCCATGGAAATAAGCTGTTTTTCAGTCTGTTTGTTCTGCTCTTTATGCTCCTGTCCCTCCTTCCAGAGGGCAGCAGGCTGAGCAGGTGGTGTCCGGGATGGAGGTGGTCGCGAATGATCTTCCTAGTTCTGGAGAGGTTTCGAGAGCTAGCGATGTTATCCAGGGAGGGCAGAGGACAGCCAATTGTCTTTTCAGCTGACCTGATCACCCTCTGCAGCTTTTTCTTGTCAGTTGCTGTGCAGCCAGCATACCACACCATGATGGAGAAAGCCAGCACACTCTCGATGGTGGAGCAGTAGAAGGTCACCAACAGCCTCTCCTCCAGTCTGTTCCTTCTGAGGACTCTCAGGAAGTGGATTTGCTGTTGGGCCTTCCTCACTATGGCTGTTGTGTTAGCTGACCAGGAAAGGTCCTCAGAGATATGAGTCCCCAGGAATTTAAAGGTGCGGACCCTCTCCACGCAGTCTCTGTGGATGTAGAGGGGAGCGGGGTCAGCTTTGTGCCTCCTGAAGTCCATGACCATCTCCTTTGTTTTCTTGGTGTTGAGAGCCAGGTTGTTTGTGGCACACCACTCTGCCAACTGCTGCACCTCGTCCCTGTAGGCCGACTCGTCCCCTCCAATTATGAGCCCCACCAAGTATCGTTTCTTACAGAGAAAGAAACGATGACACAAAAGCAGAAACAGAGAAAAGATATATTTTTCTTTTGTTTCATGGATCTATTTGCGAACATCAACCACAAATTACATACCTGTGACTGAAAACTGTTTGAGGTCAACGCAGAGTCATGACGTTTTTCACTCGTTGCCATCTTGGTGTGACACAGTTCCATCGTTATGCTAATTAGTTAAAGCTCCTCGCATTAAAAAAAACCCTCCTCGTGTTGGGCTGTTTCCGTAAGACCATACTGTTTACTTAAAGAGGAAGGAAAACAGTCCCAAAATGGAGAAAAGGGACCCTCAGTACATCAGAATGATCACATCTTGCCTGCATCATATTGTTCTTGAGAGACAGGAAAATGCCATGCACAATAAAAAAAATGTAAAAATTTCAGATGACTTTGCAGTCAGCACCTTTAAGTCTCACAAGAAACCTCATCATTATGGTGATGGAAACGGGCTTCCATATTTATTTCATATACAAGTGTATGCTCTTGTTTTATTATTATGCTTATGATTTTTTTTGCTCATAGCTTTAAATTATGCTTAAGTTTATACATTTGCATGTTTTTGTTTCATAACTGTAAATTTTAGAGTTTAAACTCATAAGTGAATTATAAAGCACCGTATGATCCTGCACCTGCTATTGTGCTCCAGTAGAATATACAGTGTCATGCAAAAGTATTCATCCCCCTTGGTGTTTGTCCTGTTTTGTCGCATTACAAGCTGGAATTAAAATGGATTTTTTTGGGGGGGTTAGCACCATTTGATTTACACATGTCTACTTCTTTAAAGGTGAAAATTGTTGTTTCATTGTGACACGAACAATAATTAAGATGAAAAAAACAGAAATCTGGAGTGTGCATAAGTATTCCCCCCCCCCCCCCCCCAAAAAAAAAGTCAATACTTTGTAGAGCCTCCTTTTGCTGCAATTACAGCTGCAGGTCTCTTGGGGTATGTCTGGATTAGCTTACCACATCTAACCACTGGGATTTTTGCCCATTCCTCAAGGCAAAACTGCTCCAACTCCTTCAAGTTAGATGGGTTGCATTAGTGTACAGCAATCTTCAAGTTATGCCACAGATTCTCAATTGGATTGAGGCCTTGGCTTTGATTAGGCCATTCCAAGACATTTAAATGTTTCCCTTTAAACCACAGCAGTGTAGCTTTAACAGTATGTTTGGGTCATTGTCCTGCTGGAACGTGAACCTTCGTCCCAGTGTCAAACCTCTGGCCGACTCAAACAGGTTTTCCTCCAGAATTGCCCTGTATTTAGTGCCATCCATCTTTCCTTCAGTCCTGACCAGCTTTCCTGTCCCTGCAGATGAAAAATATCCCCATAGTATGATGTTGCCACCACCATGCTTCACTGTAGGAATGGTGTTCTCAGGGTGTTGGGTTTGTGCCAAACATGGCATTTCCCATGATGGCCAAAAAGATCAATTTTAGTCTCATTTGACCGGAGAATCTTCTTTCATGTGTTTGGGGAGTCCGCCACATGCTGTTGGACAAACTCCAAACATGTTTTCTTAAGCAATGGTTTTTTTCTGGCCACTCTTCCATAAAGCCCCGCTCTGTGGAGTGTACAGCTTAAAGTGGTCCTATGGACAGATACTCCCATCTCCACTGTGGATCTTTGCAGCTCCTTCAGTGTTCTCTTTGGTATTTTTGTTGCATCTCTGATTAATGCCCTCCTTGCCTGGTCTGTGAGTTTTGGTGGGCGGCCTTCTCTTGTCAGGCTTGTAGTGGTGCCATATTCTTTCCATTTTGCTTTAATGGATTTAATGGTGCTCCCTGGGATATTCAAAGTTTGGGATATTTTTTATAACCCAACCCTGATCCATACTTCTCCACAACTTTGTCTCTGACCTGTTTGGAGGCTCCTTGGTTTTCATGTTGCTTATTTAGTCGTGTTGCAGAGCCAGGGTCCTTCCAGAACAGGTTGATTTATACAGATATCATGTGACAGATTGTGTGACACTTTGGTTGCACACAGGTGGATCTTAATCAAATAATTATGTGACTTATAAAGTGAATTGGTTGGACCAGCTCTCAGTGGCGGCTCCAGAGATTTTTTCTTAGGGTGGCAAAGGAGGGGCATAGGTTCCAGGAGGGGGGCATAGGTTGTCGATGCAGCAGTTTATGCAAATCATAGAAATCATTTTTACTTACGCTCAAGAAAGACTCACAATCAAGTCATCTTGTCAAATATGTATTGAGCTATTGTACCATCAAGGAAAATGGATTCAACCATCTAAACCATCTTTTCTGAAAGTATATTCCCAAGCAATGAATGGAACTATTCTGCCCTAGCAATGTATCAAAAAATAGACAGATAGCGAACGGTTTAGATTGTGGATAAGGTTCCCTGGCACAAAAGCAAAACGGACCCCACCAGCACATTTTAACTGAATGATAAATACATTACCTCATTAACAGTATAGGTAGGGCATAATGCCAGCCTTGACAAAATGTTAGTTACACATTGATTAGTGAGCTACTGCTAGTGTAATCTCTGCAAACTAAGGTCAGGACAGATCATGGGACAGATAGATAACTAAAGCTTCTATGCTAGTGGAGCAAGACTAGCGTGCTAGTCTAGTTGCTGATCGACCAATATAAAAATATTGATAATAAAGATAGCTGGGCTAAAAGAATAATTGAGTACCAAAATGCATTTAACATAGAAAGGACAAGACTGTGTTCTATCAGGTGAAAACAATTTGGCCAACCTCTTTGCTCCAGCACGTTGCCTCATCAGAAGTCAAGCGTTCAGAAGAATCATAACAGAAGAACATCTCTCTCTGGGTGAAACCATTTCAAAATTCCAGGGGTGGGGTGGGGTGGGGTGTGAAATAACGTAAATAACGGTAGGTAGAGATGAGATGAGGGCTTAGTATCTCTGTAGATAGATAATTGAATTTCAAAAATGTGTTTTAATAAATAATTCTTTTTAAAATAGGGGGGCAACTGTGGTGGCAAGACATATTTTTACAGTGGCAACTGCCACCTTTTGCCACCCCTTAAAACCGCGCCTGCCAGCTCTTATTTAGGGGTTTCATATGGAAGTGGGTGAATACACTCCAGATTTCTGTTTTTTCATCTTATTTATTGTTTGTGTCACAATTAAACAACAATTTGCAAAGTGGTAGGCATGTTGTGTAAATCAAATGGTGCTAACCTCCCAAAAATCCATTTTAATTCCAGCTTGTAATGCAACAAAACAGGACAAACACCAAGGGGGATGAATACTTTTGCAAGCCACTGTAATACCTGAGTAACTTAAGGGAGCATAACTTTTATGGAATTATTCCAACATAGTTTCACAGTGTACTGAAATACACTGTGTAATATGCATAAGGACTCTTTCCTTCAATAATAATTGTCTTCCTTCCTAATTTATTTATTAGCACCAACTCCTGGTTCTAGTTTGTGGCATGAACTTGTGAAATTCCCAGCAATATTTTGGATAAGGCATAACTGTAAATGGAAACATGAAAGATTCTTGATATTTAAAAAAGAATTGGATTTATATCTAGAAAATGGGCTGGATATCTGGAGAAATATTAGAGCAACAAATTAAACCAGGAATAGGTGCAATGTGGAAATTAGCTGAAAGGTGTACATTAGCCTATAAGGTCAAATAAGTGTTTATAATCCACCGCTTTCTAGAGTGACATGACAGTAATAATTTAGTCTAGGATTAGATTAAATCTCATCTCATTATCTCTAGCCGCTTTATCCTGTTCTACAGGGGTCACAGGCAAGCTGGAGCCTATCCCAGCTGACTACGGGCGAAAGGCGGGGTACACCCTGGACAAGTCGCCAGGTCATCACAGGGCTGACACATAGACACAGACAACCATTCACACTCACATTCACACCTACGGTCAATTTAGAGTCACCAGTTAACCTAACCTGCATGTCTTTGGACTGTGGGGGAAACCAGAGCACCCGGAGGAAACCCACGCAGACATGGGGAGAACATGCAAACTCCGCACAGAAAGGCCCTCGCCGGCCACGGGGCTTGAACCAGGATCTTCTTGCTGTGAGGCAACAGCGCTAAACACTACACCACCGTGCTGCCCTAGATTAAAGCTATGATAAAAAAAAAAATACAACAGCAAAAAAACAAAAAAAACCCAAAACAGCATATTGTAGGAATGACTTGTGTACTTCAGTGATTAGAAAACACAACTGTTGTTCTAACAGCATATTAAAAACTTTTCACTTAGTAAAGCTCCACTCCAGCTATACGGTACATGTCCTGTTGCCTATATATAAATCACATAATAATCACATAATGTGACGCACACACACACTGTCAAACACTGGCTCAGTACTACACAAGGTCGGTGTGTTGAAAACAATTTAATAAAGTTTTACCCATCTTTGTGGGATTATAGGAACCTTTTAATAAAATATGGGTTCATGTAAACTCTTGCACCACAAGCTGTTTTAGTGACATCTTAGGCTCTGGTCCATGTGGTGAGTTTTGAACTCTGATCAGCTCCTCTTGCAACTGAGCCACAGGGTGCTGTAATTTGTACCCCAGATCCACCATGGCCTCCAGCAGTGGGCTACGATACCTGCACAGGCCATAGCGCCTTACTGCTGGCAGTGCCCTGTTTCCAGTCTGGAAAGCTGCATGGAAATCATCCAGGTCCCTCTGGCACACCAACATTGCACACAGTGTTGGCACAAGCAGGGATGAATCATGAGAACACAATTTCTCCTGGAGTACTAGTGCATTCTGCAGGACCTCCAGGGCGTGAGAATAACGGCCCCCACGCAATAGATCGTAGGCAGTCTTCAGCTCAGGGTGAGTGAAGAACGCTATGAAAGCAGGTGAGCGACGAATGTAGCGCCGAGAGTACAGCTGGGTCAAGTAGTCACAGAGAGTCACACGCCGTTCAGTGATGTTTTCTTCTGAGAAATTGCCCATCAGCCTCTTCTTAGGCAAGGTGACATCCTCAAGCTCCTCATTGAAGTCCTGAAGCAGCTCATGGTGCAGGTGGAGGAAATCAGAGTAGCGGCGCTCAATGGCCACATGCTTAAGATCATAACTGCCTGATCTGATCACTATTATCTGATACACCTGTGAGAATGGCAGAGGAAGCACTTGATGAAAAACTAGTATGATACCCTTATGGAAACAGTGACATGAAACATACAATATATACTAGAGATATTGATAATTATGCACAATTAATCTGTTTGGGCCATGGCTTAACTCACCACGTATCTGGAGATTGTGTGTTCTATAGTACGGGCGGATGGGATCTGAAAGAGCACTTTGACAGACCTAATCTCTTGTTTCACTGCCCTCCAATGCTGCTGAAGCTCTGCTGTAGTGAGACAGGAGGCACTGATGCCTGCAGCTGCATGCAAAAAAAAAAATCCACTGATTTATTTAATAATGCAGTATCTTCAGTCTGTCATGTACAGTGGTGCTTAAAAGTTTGTGAACCCTTTAGAATTTTCTATATTTCTGCATAAATATGACCTAAAACATCATCAGATTTTCACACAAGTTCTAAAGTAGATAAAGAGAACCCAGTTAAACAAATGGGACAAAAATATTATACTTGGTTATTTATTTATTTATTGAGGAAAATAATCCAATATTACATATCTGTGAGTGACAAAAGTATGTGAACCTTTGCTTTCAGTATCTGGTGTGACCCCCTTGTGCAGCAATAACTGCAACTAAACGTTTCCGGTAACTGTTGATCAGTCCTGCACACCGGCTTGGAGGAATTTTAGCCCATTCCTCCGTACAGAACAACTTCAACTCTGGGATGTTGGTGGGTTTCCTCACATGAACTGCTCGCTTCAGGTCCTTCCACAACATTTCGATTGGATTAAGGTCAGGGCTTTGACTTGGCCATTCCAAAACATTAACTTTATTCTTCTTTAACCATTCTTTGGTAGAACGACTTGTGCGCTTAGGGTGGTTGTCTTGCTGCATGACCCACCTTCTCTTGAGATTCAGTTCATGGACAGATGTCCTGATATTTTCCTTTAGAATTTGCTGTTATAATTCAGAATTCATTGTTCTATCAATGATGGCAAGCCGTCCTGGCCCAGATGCAGCAAAACAGGCCCAAACCATGATACCACCACCACCATGTTTCACAGATGGGATAAAGTTCTTATGTTGGAATGCAGTGTTTTCCTTTCTCCAAACATAACGCTTCTTATTTAACCCTTTGATGCAAAACATATGCACACCCCTTCTAAGGCACAACATGGTTCAAAAATGACCTGCATTCATTTTCCAGGTTATTTCATGCTGACTGAGTTTTTCTTTGCTCTATCTTTTGAAATCAATTTATTTTATGATTGAATATTCCAAGTATTCTTTAAATATCTTGTTTTTAATTACCACAAATCATTAATTTAATTTTTTCTTTCCTACTTTATGAACAAAAATACTTTTTATATTACTACACATGGGTCATCCAAGTGTGATTTAAAATTAAATGTCTTAATACTATAATAATAATTTGTTTCAAGTAATTACTTTAGCAGTGAATGGGGCCAGTTATTTATTTATTAACTATGTAGTTAGCTAAGCCAACTACAATAAAATTAGCTAACTAAAGTAGAATATGTCAACAGCTAGGTAGCTAATAGTAATTACTTGTAACTTTCTGACAAGTAATCTACTCACTCTCAAGGTAACCTCAACATAATCAATTTTTTTCTAAGGTAATGTTAGAACAATTGACCCATTACTTCCATGTATTAGTACTTCCACATTGCTTCCATGTATTAGATGGGCAAAGGGCGCTGTGCTGAGCTGTGAAATGTCTGACACAAGCACAATTCACAGTTCCCACCAAACGCTGTAGTAAATGCATGCGGGTCGTTTCTGACCCATGTGTGTAAACTTGATGTAGAATTACAAAAACTGTGCTTGTTCATAACTTAAGAAAGGAAAAATAAATATGATGATTTGTGCTAAACAAAAACAAGATATTTACTGCATATTTGGAAAAGTAAATGACAAAATGAATTTATTTCAAAAGTATATCATAGAAACACTCAGCCATACATGAAATAACCTGGAAAATGAATGCAGGTCATTTTTGACCCATGTTGTGCATTAGAAGGGTAGTGATACAAAAAGGGTTTTTATTCAAAAAGTAAGAAAGGAAAAAATAAAATAAGGATGTATGATGATCAAAAACAAGTTAATTGAGGAATACCTTGAATACTGAATGATGGAATTAATTTACTGCAAAGATATAGAAGATAAAAACTCAGCCGGGTCACTTCTGACCCATGTTTTGCATCAAAGGGTTAAACCAAAAAGTTCTATTTTGGTCTCATGTGTCCACAAAACATTTTTCCAATAGCCTTCTGGCTTGTGCACATGATCTTTAGCAAACTGCAGACAAGCAGCAATGTTCTTTTTGGAGAGCTTTCTTCTTGCAACCCTGCCATGCACACCATTGTTGTTCAGTGTTCTCCCGATGCTGGACTCATGAACATTAACATTAGCCAATGTGAGAGAGGCCTTCAGTTGCTTAGAGGTTACCCTGGGGTCCTTTGTGACTTTGCTGACTATTACACGCCTTGCTCTTGGAGTGATCTTTGTTGGTCGACCACTCCTGGGGAGGGTAACAATGGTCTTGAATTTCCTCCATTTGTACACAATCTGTCTGACTGTGGATTGGTGGAGTCCAAACTCTTTAGAGATGGCTTTGTAACCTTTTCCAGCCTGATGAGCATCAACAATGCTTTTCTGAGGTCCTCAGAAATCTCCTTTGTTCATGCCATGATACACTTCCACAAACATATGTTGTGAAGATCAGACTTTGATAGATCCCTGTTCTTTAAATAAAACAGGGTGCCCACTCACACCTGATTGTCATCCCATTGATCGAAAACACCTGACTCTAATTTCACCTTCAAATTAACTGCTAATCCTAGAGGTTCACATACTTTTGCCACTCACAGATATGTAATATTGGATCATTTTCCTCAGTAAATAAATGACCAAGTATAATATTTTTTGTCTCATTTGTTTAACTGGGTTCTCTTTGTCTACTTTTAAGACTTGTGTGAAAATCTGATGATGTTTTAGGTCATATTTATGCAGAAATATAGAAAATTCAAAAGGGTTCGCAAACTTTCAAGCACCACTGTGCACACTCACATATACAGTACAACCAACATATAACAGACAATACTAACCAGTATCAAATGATGTCTCCACTAGTTGCTCAGTGTTCAGAGGATGTGTCATTTTATCATCAGTCCTCAGGCTGAGCAGCTGAGAGTCTGAATCCATTGCCATAACATGTCCACATTCCCTCTTTTCTTCTTGTAAAGGAGAATTTTCTTCCATCATCACCACAGGTGCCGTAAACATTAAATATACATGGTACTACACTGTCCAAACACATACTACACTGAGAATAATTTAAACTAGGTACACAAGCTCAGAAGAACACATTTAAAATGTATCTTTGAATATGCCGTGACACATAGCACTTCTGTGTGCTCAGGTTATAATTAACAGTTTTGGAGGAAGTGGTCTGATCAGTATTTATCATACTGAAAACAGAATGGAAATTTACCATTCTCTCTTCCTCATGTAGTCTGGAGTAGTTCTGCAACATTCAAAGAAATCTTACTTACCTGCGTGAAGAACCTGGGTTGCTTTTATATTCGCTAAATTCAGTGAAACTTGGAGTCTACTGTAGACACTTAGTTTGTTAGATAGAAATAAATTTACGGAAATATTTCTTTAGATTTTGAACTATAGGAGCCAATGGTGTAAAACTGACATGCTAAACGTTTTCACAAGAGGAACTGAAACCAGAATGTGGGAGTGTCTATGTTCTTCATAGCTTTCATTAATTCCACCACATTATCATTGCCTTTTTTGTTTTTTTTTAAACCAACTGAAACTCTGCTATCTTACTAAGATATTTTGGGGGAGTTTTCCAGTAACCCTACATGAGAAGACATTAATACAACTACGATACAATGCAGTATAGGGGCGGCACGGTGGTATAGTGGTTAGCGCTGTCGCCTCACAGCAAGAAGGTCCGGGTTCGAGCCCCGTGGCCGGCAAGGGCCTTTCTGTGCGGAGTTTGCATGTTGTCCGCGTGGGTTTCCTCCGGGTGCTCCGGTTTCCCCCACAGTCCAAAGACATGCAGGTTAGGTTAACTGGTGACTCTAAATTGACCGTAGATGTGAATGGTTGTCTATGTGTCAGCCCTGTGATGACCTGGCGACTTGTCCAGGGTGTACCCCGCCTTTCGCCCATAGTCAGTTGGGATAGGCTCCAGCTTGCCTGCAACCCTGTAGAACAGGATAAAGCGGCTAGAGATAATGAGATGAGATGACAATGCAGTGTGTTCTGTTGTGTGGTTGTTGGTGTTGTAAGCCGTGATATCATCCACCAGGGGGAGATGTTTCTTTTACAAACGAATTTCTCTCAGAAACAGATGAGTATTAGAACATTTATATAAAGCTCGTATGATTCAGCTTACTGAAAAAATGTGATTAATGTTTACTGAAAACCAAATGACTTTTCAGATTTGTATTCATGTGTTAATGCAAAACAGATTGAATCTAAAACCTTGTGAGAACGTTTTAGAATTATGGATGATGGGAACAGTGCTGCTCATAAAACCAAGCTCGTTAAACTGGTACACCATGTTTGCCGGCTGGTAAGCATTGCTAAAAAGGGAACAAGTTCGAGCAAAATATACTACTAACAGGACAGCATGGGGGTGTCTCACAGCAAGCAGGTTTAGGGTTCAAATGTGGCAACCATGGCCTTAGGCCCAAAGGGTTGCTGGTTCAATTCCCTGGATTGACAGGAAAAATCCATGGTTGAAGTACCCTTGAACTCCCAACTGTCCCCCAGGGACTGGGTACGTGTGTGTACTCGTTGTACGTAGCTCTGGTTAAGAGTGTCTGCTAAATGCCTGTAATGTAATGCTGGCCAACTGGGGCCTTTTTGTGTGGAGTTTGCATGTTCCCCTTGTGCCTGCATGGGTTTCCTCCCAAAGACATGTAGATTATGTCGACTGGCTACTCTAAGTTGCCTATAGTTGTGACTGTAAATTGCTGTTTGTCTCTCTCGCTATCTCTGTTAGCCCCATGATAGACTTGACCTGTCTGGGTTGTACCCCACCTGTTACCCAATGTCAGTTAGGATTGACTCCAGCTCACCTGCAATGGATAAGTGATATAGAAAATGAATGAAAACTAATTCTATATCACAGACAAGTTGTTTTTAAGAAAACAACACAACAGTAGAGTGGCACTCTGGTATAACAGGTAGCGTTGCTGCCTTACAGCTCCATGCTGAGTTCAGTCCTGTTTCTATATGAAGTTTCCCATTTTCTCCCTGTGTTTGTGGAGGTTTCCTCTGGGTTATCTGGTTTCCTGCCAAAATATGCTGGTAGACATATTGGCTATCATAAAATTGCCAACAGGTATGTATGTATGTATGTATGTATGTATGTATGTATGTACAGTGGTATGCAAAAGTTTGGGCACCCCTAGTCAAAATTGCTGTTACTGTGAACAGTTAAGCAAGTTGAAGATGAAATGATCTCCAAAAGGCATAAAGTTAAAGATGACTCATTCCCTTTATATTTTAAGCAAAAACAATTTTTTATTTTCATCTTTTATATTTTCAAAATGACAAAAAAGGAAAAGGGCTCAAAGCAAAAGTTTGGGCACCCTGCATGGTTAGTACCTAGTAACACCCCCTTTGGCAAGTATCAGGTAGCCAGCTAATAATCTTTCAGTTCTTACCTGGGGGATTTTCACACATTCGTCCTTGCAAAAGGCTTCCAGTTCTACAAGTTTATTGGGCTGTCTTGCATACACTGTTCTTTTGAGATCTATCCACAGATTTTCAATGATGTTTAGGTCAGGGGACTGTGAGGGCCAGGGCAAAACCTTCAGCTTGTGCCTCTTGAGGTATTCCATTGTAGATTTTGACTTGTGTTTTGGATCATCATCTTATTGTAGGACTTATCCTCTTTTTACTTCAACTTTTTTACAGATGGTGTGATGTTTGTTTCCAGAATTTGCTCGTATTTATTCGAATCCGTGCTTCCCTCGACCAGTGAAATGTGCCCTGTGCCACTGACTGCAACACAACCCCAAAGCATGATCAATCCACACCCATGCTTCAGAGTTGGAGAGATGTTCTTTTCCTGGAATTTGGCACCCTTTTTTCTCCAAACATACCTTTGCACATTGTGGCCAAAAAGTTCTATTTTGATTTCATCAGTCCACAGGACTTGTTTCCAAAATGCATCAGGCTTATTTAGATGTTCATTTGCAAACTTCAGACGCTGAATTTTGTGGCTAGGACGCAGGAAAGGTTTTCTTCTGATGACTCTCCCATGAAGGTCATATTTGTTCAGGTGTCGCTGCATAGTAGAACAGTGCACCACCACTCCAGGGTCTGCTAAATCTTTCTGAAGGTCTTGTGCAGTCAAACAGGGTTTTTTTTATTTGCCTTTCTAGCAATCCAACGAGCAGTTCTTTCAGAAAGTTTTCTTCATCTTCCAGACCTCACCTTGATCTCCACTGTTTCTGTTAACTGCCATTTCTTAATAACATTACAATCTGAGGAAACAGCTACCTGAAAACACTTTGCTACATTCTTGTAGCCTTCTCCTGCTTTGTGAGTATCAATTATTTTACTATTCAGAATGCGAGGGAGTTGCTTAGAGGAGCCCATGGCTGTTGATTTTAGGGACAAGTTTGAGGAGTCAGAGAATTTATACAGCTTTGAAATCTGCATCATCTGACCTTTCCTAATGAAGAATTTGAACAAGCCACAGCTCAATAAGCTAATTAAGGTCTGGAACCTTGGTAAAAGTTACCTGAGAATTCAAATGTATTGGGGTGCCCAAACTTTCGCATGGTGTTCCTTTTCTTTTTTCACTCTCCAAGTGTACAAAACAAAAATAATACACAAATATTGCAGAAAACGCTGAAAAGAAATGTGTCATCTTTACCTTTATGCCTTTTGGTGATCAGTTCATCTTCTGCTCACTTAATTATTCACAGTAACAGACATTTTCAGTAAGAGTGCCCAAACTTTTGCATGCCACTGTATATGTGGTGCCCTGCAATGGACTGACATTCCATCTGAAGAATTCTCCTACCTCATGTGTCCCCAGGATAGGCTCCAGAGCCACTGCAACCCTTGACCAGGATAAAGTGATTATTATAGGTGAATGTGAGTGTGAACGGTTGTTTGTCTTTATGCATTGGCCCTGCGATGACCTGGTGACTTGTCCAGGGTGTACCCCGCCTCTCACCCATAGTCAGCTGGGATAGGCTTCAGCTTGCCTGTGACCCTGTAGGACAGGATAAGCGGCTACAGATAATGGATGGATGGTGAATGAATACAACTGTAATGCACTTAGAAAATTTCAAATATTTATGGATCACTTTTAATAAGTAATAAGGATGCTGGTATATAACATACCACTTATTAAAGATACTTTACGTACTTGACCAGCTCTGCCTTTGGTTTGGCAGCTGCTAGGTGGTCCTTGCTAGATTTTTCAGCAGTGAGATCTTACACCAAAACTGTAATGCTTGCAAAGGTCCATTCTTAAAGGTAGACTGCCTTTCAGATTTTTCAAGTGTGGGTCATAAAAAGAATTTTTCCAACACCCAATTATTTTTGTTTAGTGGACCGAAAGCTACTGAATTCGAATCACAGACTTCCAATTTTATTAGTTTTTTTTTAAAATAGATAATTTAAACGTGGCTCTAAATGGGGAAAGCCGTAAATTCTCAGCTATTTTTTCCTATTTTAACATGACCCGATTCAAGATACTATGTCATGCATCACATGGTGGGCTTTCCCCGTTCACGCAAGGCATTGTGGAATACAAATTTGAAACAGGAGAGGAAAATGGAGGACATGAGTGTGCGAATGAAACATGAAAGACCGACTACAGTAAGGGAAAGTGAGAAGAAAAGACGTTATGTTGTGAAGGAAAGGAAACACAGGACCAAACTAATAAATATCAGCAGTCAGCGAGCACCTTGGTGTGATCAGCTGTTTGTTTAGCGACAAAATGATGTAACTGTCAGTGCACGGTCAAAGGTAAATCTGCACATGCACACACGGACTTCCTCTGTCTGCTTGACTGTGCGAAGCGAGCGATTTCATGCACATTATTTGCTCGGGAATCTCTTCAAATTAAATGACTTCCCAGCCACAGAATGGCCTGATATTTTGTGAGATATTACAGAAATAAACATGTATCACAATGACCAAATTTCAGAGGGAACTAAATTTCACTGATTTTATGAAATCGAAAGGCCGTCTAGCTTTAAACATTTCCCTGTTTAGTGTTGTTCATAATATTCTTATTCAAGAAGAGCTTTACAAGGCTGTGCTCAGTATTAAACACTACTATAAAGACTGAGTGAATAATGCTAGTGATATCACTCATGGCTGTAACATGACTGTGCTGTCTCACGCTGCTTCTCCGTCTTATTTCATCAACTTTTATCTTGCGTTTTTTTTTTCCTACATCTGGTTAAAGGACAGCTGTACTGTTCAGTTTGTATTGTGCTGACAAAGATTTATTACAGAGTTTACTAAAAGTATGGATTTTATACAGTACATTGTATATTATTTTAGATAAAGAGTTTTCATTTTAGCACCAAACATTTAATGTGTTTTTCAGATGTTCCTTTGGTATCACACAAAGTCAAATAGTATGTGTTAAAATGTTAATAGTAAAGAAATCACAATGATATCAGCTCAGGAGTTTTTCTATTTCACCTTGAGTCTGATATAGTAAATATTCTCTAATAACATATATACTGGGCGGCACGGTGGTGTAGTGGTTAGCACTGTCGCCTCACAGCAAGAAGGTCCGGGTTCGAGCCCCGTGGCCGGCGAGGGCCTTTCTCTGCGGAGTTTGCATGTTCTCCCCGTGTCCGTGTGGGTTTCCTCCAGGTGCTCTGGTTTCCCCCACAGTCCAAAGACATGCAGGTTAGGTTAACTGGTGACTCTAAATTGACCGTAGGTGTGAATGTGAGTGTGAATGGTTGTCTGTGTCTATGTGTCAGCCCTGTGATGACCTGGCGACTTGTCCAGGGTGTACCCCGCCTTTCGCCTGTAGTCAGCTGGGATAGGCTCCAGCTTGCCTGCGACCCTGTAGAAGGATAAAGCAGCTAGAGATGATGAGATGAGATGAGAATGAACATATGTGCTTGACCCTTGCATTTATACATCAAATAATTGGAAAACGTCCATTATACAACAGTTAGATCCCGTTCACTAATCTGACTGAATGAGCAGTGTTCCAAGAGTACTTATATTTAGTATAGCCACACTGGGACGTTTCACTGTGTGTACCACTATGTAAAATTCCAATATTAACGACAGTTAATTGAAACTATTACTATAGAAGAGTTAGCAACATCATTAGCGGACATGGCAAACAATACATTTTTCATGAATATAACTTTTGATTTAAGGTGGTATGGTGGTGCAGTGGTTAGCGCTGTCGCCTCACAGCAGGTTCCAGGTTCAAACTTCATGGCCAATGGGGGCCTTTCTGTGTGGAGTTTGCATGTTCTCCTCATGTCTGTGTGGGTTTCCTCCGGGTGCTCCGGTTTCCCCCAGTCTAAAGACATGCAGATTAGGTAAAAAAAAAAAGTGCATACTTAGTGCCAATCCCAAGCCTGGATAGACTGGGGACGGCTGCGTCAGGAAGGGCATCCGGTGAAAAACCTACGCCAAATATGCGGAACAGATCTGCTGTGGCGATCCCTAACGGGAGCAGCCGAAAGAAGAAGATAATAAGTTTTGATTTAAAATATGAAAGCTCATCAGATGAAAATGAAAAGGGAGAAGCAAAGCCAGATACACCTTACACTGGATACTGGGAATGTTCAGATCATTGTGGGCCCAACAAGCAGCAAGCTAGCTAGCTGACAGGCTATCAGTGAATGTGACTTCCCAGAGGAAAATTTTGTTTCTCATTTGTATCCCTTCTGTTGCTCAGGAGACAAAATGGTGATTCTCTTTTAAGGATCATTTAAGTATTACTTTTGTCACAGTTCTTTCTCCTAATTTTGCCTTAGGAGAAATAAAAGAAGCAAAAGATGAGACATAGCAATGAGACAAGTAGGAGTCACAAAAGAGATCTTAGTTTTTTTGGGTGGGGGGCTTTTTTCACCTTTATTGGATAGGACAGTGTAGAGACAGGAAATGAGCTGGAGAAAGATCGGGAAATGACCTCGGGTCAGAATCGAACCCGGGTCCGCGGATTTATGGTATGGCGCCTTAGTCGACCGAGCCACAACTAAGACTATTTTATTAGTTGACTAATTTCAACTTTCGTGAGAAATAACGCGAATGTCTGCATCATGCGGGATTTGCGGGCGGGAGCGGGACAAAATATGGCAGGCGCGGGCGGGAGCGGGACTGAAAATCATAATTCTTTGCGGGAGCGGGACTGCACAATGCGGGAGCGGATGGGAGCAGGACTGAAAATTCTGTCCCGCGCATTTTGTAAATCAAAAAAGGACTAAACTGAGATGACTAGAATGAGAATGGTTCAAGATTGTGTAGAAACCTCTTTTACAAAACTGACAGAGCCTAATCTGAGACTCACCAAATAGATCTGAAATGAGAATTGTGTGAGTTTACAGAGAGAGCTCTCTGGTGGATCAGCCTGAGTAAAGTATGAGATGTATAAATTGGTCAACACTGAGCATTATTTAAAACATTGTTGAGAACTCATTTGTAGATTAAAGGGAGTCTACAATGAGATAACTTAACTCTTTTGCTCCAGAGACAAACCTGAGAAGCAGGAGACAAAAGCAATAATCTCATTTTAATATCACTATGATCTCATTATTGTCTAGGAGAAACAATTGAGAAAGAGAAGAGATCTCATTTTAAAATTTCCTTTCCTCTGGGTTTTTCAGTATCTATTTCCATTACCAGAGCAAAAATAAGCAAAACATTTGATCATACTGTGTTTGTCAGTTACTTTGTACTAATTTCTTGGTTATAGAACTGTTGTATAAAAGTAATATTGTACTCGCAATTGTGCTGTTATATCGAATATTTTCATGGCTGTGATTAGTTGTAGCACTTGGCCTGTGGTCCTGTGCCTACGGCTGAGTCACAGCTATGTTGATGTAAAGTATTATTCAGTTCTCACCTCTTGTTCGTACAACATTGCTGAATTATAGTCAAAATTAAGCCTGATTTAACCCAGCTATGTAAATCTTCTTCATAAAAGTTTACCAGTTCAAACTTCTGCTGTAACCATGTAAAAGAATGTGTGAGCATTCTTGTGAGTTTTGGATGCATGAACCACTGTATGAGACAAGAGCATCTGTGTGATCCTCCTCAGCTCCCCTCATTCATACGGCCATAAGCACATAACCCCAATGCTGCACAAAGAACAATGGCATCAAGCAACTATTTTTAATTCACTCCATTGTTTCATGTGGCAGCCTGGTGCTTGGCATTTATTTATTAGTTTTGATACATACATTTTCTATTGTTCGGGACATAATTCCTGTTTTGTTCCACAGATGCCGGGTTAGTGCGCTCTGTCCGTGCCAGCTGTGAGAAGTGTTACTGTCTCATTGTGGTGCTTGGCCCATCTGCTGAATAGCTAATAGGATTTTATCATTGAAATGTACAGTAGTATTGTCATACACACAGGAATAGGACAGGGTGGATGTGTTCATGCCATAATTAACGTGATAAAAGTCTGACATGCCTTCATATTGGTGCAATATCCTTAAATCAAGAATAACTTCTAGGACATGTTCTGTACTTGTTGATGGTCCAACGTGGATACTCTAAAGACTTGCACTTCCTAAAAATAGTTCATGTCCAAGTGTCACCCTTTCTTCTGTGGATAAATCCAAATTATTATTGACTTGTATCCAAGAACTGCTGCTGTAATCATAAAGACCATGAGGCCCATACTGAAAATCCTATTTGACTTTAGATTTTAGAGGAAGAATTTATAATCCTACTACCTGGTGTCACCCAGAAGAGGATGGATTCCCTTTTGAGTCTGATTCCTTTCAAGGTTCCATCTTTCCTTGTCGATTTGGGTATTTTCCTAGTTCCTTTCTTCTAAATCTACATCTACAACCCCGATTCCAAAAAAGTTGGGACAAAGTACAAATTGTAAAAAAAAACTGAATGCAATAATTTACAAATCTCAAAAACTGATATTGTATTCACAATAGAACATAGACAACATATCAAATGTCGAAAGTGAGACATTTTGAAATTTCATGCCAAATATTGGCTCATTTGAAATTTCATGACAGCAACACATCTCAAAAAAGTTGGGACAGGGGCAATAAGAGGCTGGAAAAGTTAAAGGTACAAAAAAGGAACAGCTGGAGGACCAAATTGCAACTCATTAGGTCAATTGGGAATAGGTCATTAACATGACTGGGTATAAAAAGAGCATCTTGGAGTGGCAGCAGCTCTCAGAAGTAAAGATGGGAAGAGGATCACCAATCCCCCTAATTCTGCACCGACAAATAGTGGAGCAATATCAGAAAGGAGTTCGACAGTGTAAAATTGCAAAGAGTTTGAACATATCATCATCTCTAGCCACTTTATCCTTCTACAGGGTCGCAGGCAAGCTGGAGCCTATCCCAGCTGACTACAGGCGAAAGGCGGGGTACACCCTGGACAAGTCGCCAGGTCATCACAGGGCTGACACAAACAACCATTCACACTCACACCTACGGTCAATTTAGAGTCACCAGTTAACCTAACCTGCATGTCTTTGGACTGTGGGGGAAACCGGAGCACCCGGAGGAAACCCACGCGGACACAGGGAGAACATGCAAACTCCACACAGAAAGGCCCTCGCCAGCCCCGGGGCTCGAACCCAGGACCTTCTTGCTGTGAGGCGACAGCGCTAACCACTACACCGCCGTGCCACCCATATCATCATCTACAGTGCATATCATCAAAAGATTCAGAGAATCTGGAAGAATCTCTGTGCGTAAGGGTCAAGGCCGGAAAACCATACTGGGTGGCCGTGATCTTTGGGCCCTTAGACGGCACTGCATCACATACAGGCATGCTTCTGTATTGGAAATCACAAAATGGGCTCAGGAATATTTCCAGAGAACATTATCTGTGAACACAATTCACCGTGCCATCTGCCGTTGCCAGCTAAAACTCTATAGTTCAAAGAAGAAGCCGTATCTAAACATGATCCAGAAGTGCAGACGTCTTCTCTGGGCCAAGGCTCATTTAAAACGGACTGTGGCAAAATGGAAAACTGTTCTGTGGTCAGACGAATCAAAATTTGAAATTCTTTATGGAAATCAGGGACGCCATGTCATTTGGACTAAAGAGGAGAAGGACGACCTAAGTTGTTATCAGCTCTCAGTTCAGAAGCCTGCATTTCTGATGGTATGGGGTTGCATTAGTGCGTGTGGCATGGGCAGCTTACATATCTGGAAAGACACCATCAATGCTGAAAGGTATATCCAGGTTCTAGAGCAACATATGCTCCCATCCAGACGACGTCTCTTTCAGGGAAGACCTTGCATTTTCCAACATAATGCCAAACCACATACTGCATCAATTACAGCATCATGGCTGCATAGAAGAAGGGTCCGGGTACTGAACTGGCCAGCCTGCAGTCCAGATCTTTCACCCATAGAAAACATTTGCCGCATCATAAAATGGAAGATACGACAAAAAAGACCTAAGACAGTTGAGCAACTAGAATCCTACATTAGACAAGAATGGGTTAACATTCCTATCCCTAAACTTGAGCAACTTGTCTCCTCAGTCCCCAGACATTTACAGATTGTTGTAAAGAGAAAAGGGGATGTCTCACAGTGGTAAACATGGCCTTGTCCCAACTTTTTTGAGATGTGTTGTTGTCATGAAATTTAAAATCACCTAATTTTTCTCTTTAAATGATACATTTTCTCAGTTTAAACATTTGATATGTCATCTATGTTCTATTCTGAATAAAATATGGAATTTTGAAACTTCCACATCACTGCATTCCGTTTTTATTTACAATTTGTACTTTGTCCCAACTTTTTTGGAATCGAGGTTGTACACCTGGATTCTGTAAAGCTGCTGTTTATTGTTAAAAGTGCAAAAACAATTCAATTGAAATGAATCAGTGTGTTCATTTAAGCCTTATCTGTCATTACACAACATCAGACTGTTTCAGACATTACTGGTAAGTAAAATCAAATCAATAAAATCTAGTTTCTCCAGAACGTGTACTCTTTACTGACTTCATACTGCATTGTAAGTTAATTATGAATCGTCCAATTATAGGAATTAATCTTAATTCATGAAATTGTCAGTATAAAGTCACTCTATATGTTTTATTCAACACAGAGTAGTATATACAGTGCTCAGCGTAAATGAGTACACCCCCTTTGAAAAGTAACATTTTAAACAATATCTCAATGAACACAAACAATTTCCAAAATGTTGAAAAGACAAAGTTTAATATAACATCTGTTTAACTTATAACGTGAAAGTAAGGTTAATAATATAACTTAGATTACACATTTTTCAGTTTTACTCAAATTAGGGTGGTGCAAAAATGAGTACACCCCACAACAAAAACTACTACATCTAGTACTTTGTATGGCCTCCATGATTTTTAATGACGGCACCAAGTCTTCTAGGCATGGAATGAACAAGTTGGCGACATTTTGCAACATCAATCTTTTTCCGTTCTTCAACAATGACCTCTTTTAGTGACTGGATGCTGGATGGAGAGTGATGCTCAACTTGTTTCTTCAGAATTCCCCAAAGAAAATAATTTCTTTACACCACAAAGGTGAAGCCTACAAGAAGATAAGCAAAGTTTACTTATCAATCAGAATACTGTAGCAAAAGTGGTACAAAATTTTAAGAAAGCTGGAACTGCAACCATCTCACAGAGACGTCTAGGTCATCCACGGAAGTTAACACCTCAACGTATACTGCAAGTGTAGTCAGCTGGGATAGGCTCCAGCTTGCCTGTGACCCTGCACAGGATAAGTGGCTACAGATAATGAATGGATGTGTTGGTTTTGCATGTCTTTCTGAATCATGTATTCATTTACTGGAACATTTGGAAATATTGATGGATACAAAGTATGAAAATATGGGATGTACTGCTCAATAGAAAATGTTCAAATCTGGTGAGGTATGGTGAGACATTAACAAGTGAGATAACTGGCATTATCACAAAAAAAGGCATAAACTATGACATGTATAATTATATACAATAAGAAACCATGAGGTTGAAGAGTGAGAGCTCACTCTGCAGACTGACTCAGCTTTTGTGAACTGATTTAATAAAAGTCTATTTTTCTGCAACTCCTTGGCGTTTGATTTTCTTTGGTGAGCAAGTTTCCATGACAAATTCGCAGTACTTGTCAGCGGTTCTGGCTCACTTTTTTTTTAAATTCTCCTAAGTGTAGACCTTCTCTATTAGTTTCACTTTATTTACTGAATAATTCTTAAAGGTTGAATAGCATGCTTTAGAATAACTGACTCACTAACTAAATTACTTGATTATAAGCTGGGATTTTAGACTTCATACAGTCACCTCCCACCGCGAGTGGTTAGCATGTCCGCCTCTCGACCGGGAGATCGCGAGTTCTACTTGTGGTTGGGTCAAACCAAAGACCATCATAAAAATGGTACCTACTACCGTCTGGCAAGGCACGCTGCAGTACAGATGCAAGTGGGGAAGTCAAACTCTCGTGGTTACCAGAGGACTAGCCCCCCCACTGTAACCCTAACTGTATAGGTGAGAGGCCGAGGGCTATCGAAACGGAGATCGGTGCCACACCCATATGCCTTAAAGAGTTGGTTAGTACTGGGACAGGAGACTGTCTGGGAAGACCAGATTCTGGCGTGAGAGGGACTTTGACTTGAATTGATAGTCACCTCCCAGCTTGCTAAATGTTCTTTGTATCTTTAGCTGGACCTAAAATTAACACTTTTCCTTCCACCTGACAACACCATCATACTGATGGGAAACAAGACCCGTAAGATGGCTTTGTAGCGATGCTACATGAGGCTTGTTTGGGACACAACAAAAGCAATGTCTTTGCGCTCTCCTAGATGGGTGATACCAAGTAAGCCAGCTTACCACTGTTACATTGTGAATTCAAGTACCTGGGGTCAACTGTGCAGGAAAATGGGGGCTGCGATAGTGAGGTGAGAAAGAGAGTGCAGGCAGGGTGGAGCAGTTGGAGAAGGATTTCGGGAGTCATTTGTGATCGGAAAGTCCCAGCAAAAGTGAAAGGTAAGATGTATAAGACAGTAGGGAGACCAGCTGTGATGTATGGACTGGAGACCGTACCCTTAACGAAGAGACAGGAGGCAAAGTTGGAGGTGGCGGAGTTGAAGATGTTAAGGTTTGCGATGGGAGTGACAAGGTTGGACAGGATAAGGAACGAGCACATCAGAGGGACAGCACATGTGGAGAGCTTGGGAATTAAGCTAAGAGAGATGAGACTGAGATGGCATGGGCACATCCTGAGAAGAGATGCAGAGAATGTTGGAAGGAGAATGTTGAGGATGGAGCTGCCAGGCAAACGAAAACAAGGAAGGCCAAAGAGGAGATACATGGATGTGGTGAGAGAGGACATGAAAGTGGCAGGTGTGGTAGAGAAGGATGCTGAAGACGGGGAGCGATGGAGACGAAAGATCTGCTGTGGCGACCCCTAATCGGGAGCAGCCAAAAGAAGAAGAAGAAGACCACTGTTACATTATTGACCCCCATCCCCATGCGTAATTTCCATCTACAGCTTCTTCCTGCTTTTTATGCAGATGACAGTTTGGTCTTAATGGTTTCCCAAAATGATCATTCAATTTCATATCCTCCATGCAAAACAAAACCAATTTCTATGTTTCCATCCAGCTCGTTTGTTATATAGATGTATTCTATAGATGTGACGTGATATAGGACATAGCCACATTCAGTAAACAATAGCCTTAGAGTTTCACAAAGTCATCAGTGTGAATCACATAAAGAGATTTAAACACTGTGGAATTTACTATCGCACAGCCGAACTGATACCGCTTGAATTATACAGCAAATCCAGTTGCGTTGACTTACTACTACTACTACTAAATACCCGACAGTCATATGCAACTCGTACACACATCCTGTTCAGCTATATATTGTGTATTTTCCATACACACTGAGGCACACTGATTTGAATATATAAGTGTATGTATGTGAACACAGTTTAATTACTGCACAATGTTGCACAGAAATATCTGTGTAACATTCTGCTCTATACACACTCTCTTTGTCACATACATATACACAAACAACACATGGTAGCAGAGCCCACACAAAGGCTCATCAGTCCCTGGATTATCATGCCGTCCGGCTGCCCTAGCTATAATTTGAGAACAATAGTGTACCAGGGTATGACAGTGAAGAGAATTCATAGATCATGTGCATTATCTCCCAGAATTCCATGCTGCACAAAACAGCAGTCTGCTGAATGTGATCTTCTCAGAGAATATGAAGTCAACATGCCAGGAAGATCTCAAAACATAGTGTTAAACAGTCAGGCAGAGAACAATTGAAGAGAATAAATTATATAATTCATATAAATTTTCTGGGGCGGCACAGTGGTGTAGTGGTTAGTGCTGTCGCCTCAGAGCAAGAAGGTGCTGGGTTCGAGCCTCGTGGCCGGCGAGGGCCTTTCTGTGCGGAGTTTGCATGTTCTCCCCGTGTCTGCGTGGGTTTCCTCCGGGTGCTCCGGTTTCCCCCACAGTCCAAAGACATGCAGGTTAGGTTAACTGGTGACTCTAAATTGACCGTAGATGTGAATATGAGTGTGAGTGGTTGCCTGTGTCTATGTGTCAGCCCTGTGATGACTTGGCAACTTGTCCAGGGTGTACCCCGCCTTTCGCCCATAGTCAGCTGGGATAGGCTCCAGCTTGCCTGCGACCCTGTAGAACAGGATAAAGCGGCTAGAGATAATGAGACAAGATGAGATATTAATTTTCCCAAAAGGAATTACAATATGGTGGCATGGTGAGCCATAGCTACAGTATCTGTGGTTCGATCCTGAGCTCAGGCTACTGTCTGTGGAGAGTTTTGCATGTTCTCTCAGTGCCCACATAAATTTCTTACGGGGTTGCCTGGTTTTTTTCCACCTTCCACAAACATGTTGGTAGCTGATTCGCTATGGAAATTACCCCTAGACGTGAATGAGTGTGTGTAGATACACAGTAACACAAATCAACAGAGATAAAACAGAATAATGCTTCGTGAACACTCATTACAGTAATACATTTGTGAAAAGTCATATGTCCACAAATATCCATTTACTCCAAATGTAATCTGTCAGCTATAAGGTTAATCCAGCTAATTAGCAGTGGATGTCTATCTGTCTAAAAATCTTTCTGTAAATATGTACAGAGGATGCCATGATTTATAAGTTAGAGAAGCAGCTTTGGGACCAAAAGGTCCCCAGTTCGATTCCCTGGACCAGCAGGAATGGCTGAAGTGCCCTTGAGCAAGGTACCTAACCCCAACTGCCCCCCATGCTACTCTGGGTATGTTGTATGTCACTCTGGATAAGAGCGTCTGCTAAATGGCACGGTGGTGTAGTGGTTAGCACTGTCGCCGCACAGCAAGAAGGTTCTGGGTTTGAGCCCAGTGGCCGACAGGGGCCTTTTTGTGTGGAGTTTGCATGTTCTCCCCGTGTCTGTGTGGGTTTCCTCCGGGTGCTCCGTTTTCCCCCACAGTTCAAAGACATGCGGTTAGGTTAACATGGGGCAGCCTTGAGCAAGGCACCTAACCCCAGACTGCTCCCCAGGTGCTGTAGCATGGCTGCCCACTGCTCTGGGTGTGTGTGTGTGTGCATGCATGTGTTCACTACTTCAGATGGGTTAAATGCAGAGGACGAATTTCACTGTGCTTGAGTGTGCATGTGGCAAATAAAGGCTTCTTCTTCTTCTTCTTCTTCTTCTTCTTCTAAATGCCTGTAATGTAATGTACATTAAACAGCATCCAGTTCTTCAGTGATGTCACACAGACTTGCTGGTATGGTTTAAGGGCACAATATGATTTAGTGCAACCTATAAAAATGAATAAACCCTAACCCAGCTGATTGTTGTAACATTATGGGGCAGCCATTTTGGACAAGCCTTCTAACAGTAAATGCACATTATTCCTGTTATTTTACAAATGCTTTAAAAAAAATAGACTGTGTATTGTAACAATGACATCTGAAGCTAGTAAAGGATGTTTATGACAAAAAAAAAAAAAAGAGTGACGTAGATTTCCATTACTTTCCCCAGTGCAAATCTAAAGAAAATGCAGAACATCAAATGACAGTTTGGGTTAGTTGAAAATAGTTTTTGCTTCTTTTGTTGATTATTCTTCTAAAGGACTCTCCTTTACTGTACCTTGAAGACTAACTTTAATTAAAGATGAATGTCTCTGTCCCTCTGATGAAGGCTTTGTAGGCCTTATTGCTCCAGCACTCTTTCCCTGCACATTTCCTGCCACTCAAAGGATTGCTCTTTACACAATCCTATTCAAGCTGGTTTGGGACAAAATCCAGTGCTGTGTGGGATAACAAGACACACTGTCCTTGTCTGACGCCTCTCCTGTACTGAGGAAAAGGAGCAGCAGGGTTGCTGGGCAAAGTAACAGGACAGGAATGTAATTTCCTCTATAAAGGGTAATGCCTCACTGTGTTTGTTATGCAGCTTCTATTCAATGAAGTGCGTATGAACACCCTACACACCCTACACTGGAGTATTCATCTCTTTGCCAACCAACCCTCAAGAACTGGCTTTGAGGCCTCACAGAAAAAAATATAAACATTTTCTCCATGAGAGGTTTTGAGGTTTAATTTGTTTAAATCGTAGGAATACAAAATCATTGCATATTAATGGTTTAAGTATGTGTGTATGTTTATAAAGTGCTACTGAAAATACTTTGAGAAACATTCAGAATGATTTATACCTGTATTGGATAATCCTGGCACTACTTTAAAGCCTACAATACTTAATCCAAAATGAAAAGCAGTCAGCACTGTTTAGTCTAAGTTGGTGTGAGAATGGAGAGGTTTCCACATAAATAAACAGACCTGGCGGTGGAAGATCCCACAGAAACCCAGCAGGGTCAAAATCCTAGCCATAGGCAAATCATAAGTGTTTGTTAACATGTATGGAGGTAAATATTGTATTTGTAAGGAAGAGAAGAGCAGGTGTGGAGTGTATGATATGAGACCATGATGGCAAGTCTGGACTGTTATTCAAAGGGACAGAAAACCCCATTGTCCCCTGAAGGAAAGCTCATCCCCATGTGTATTACCATCGATGTCAGGTGGGACCTGACCATGTCTGATGGTAAGAAGCCTGACTATCCCTCTTGGGCATATGAAAGTAAATCTGCACTAATATGACACTGTCACATTGATAAAAGGGGATATTTATTCACGCATGTAGTTTTGTCAGACTCTACAGGTAAGTTATGCTGTGAATTTTGCATTAGTGGAGCTTTTATGAAAAACTAATTAGTAGAAAATAAATTATAGTTATTGGTTTAAATGACACAGACACTAGTGCGTTTGCATTTTTATATGTTGGGATTTCTTTTTTGAAATTCTCCATACTGTTTTCATTACAATGGACAACCTATCATATGTAGAGTACATGTATTCATTTGACTGATGCTTTTTATCCAAAGTGACTTAAAATTGAGACAGGATACAACTGAACAGTTGAAGATTAAGGGTCTTGCTCATGGACCTAACATTGGCAGCTTGGGAGTGCTGGGATTTGAACTCATAAACCCAACTCCTAACCGTCACTGCCTTCATATAAAGACAGATTGTTTATTGGGGTTACTGTGAATAATAGCTCTGTAATTTTCTAAAAGACCATTAGAAATGTTAACTTCACTTTTATATTTGGCATTTGCTTATATTGCTCATAGTACCTATAAATCGAATACACAGTGTATACAAGAGACACAGATTGATTAGCTAACTAATCTAGGCTTTATTTTATTAACTAGGATTAACTAAGAGCAACTGAATGAGTAAGCAAATTATCATTTGGTTCAGATATATTAGAAATGCATTAATTTATATATACAGTTGTGTTCAAAATAATAGCAGTGTGTTTAAAAACGTGAGTAAAGCTCAAAATCCTTATAATAGTTTTTATTTCCATGCATTGGGAACACTGCACATTATATTCTACATCAAAACATGAAGAAAAATGTATCAATATTTTAATTACTTTACAGAAAATGAAGAAAAATGAACATTGGGCTGTTCAAAAAAATAGCAGTGTCTGCATTTTTCATTACAAACTCCAAATATTTACTGTATAAACTGAAAAAATCTTAAGGATTTAGTATTCCTGTCAATCACTAAACTAATATTTAGTTGTATAACCACAGTTTCTGAGAACTTCTGGCACCTGTGAACAGGTATTCCAGCCCAGGATGATTTGACAACATTCCACAATTCCTCTGCATTTCTTGGTTTTGCCTCAGAAACAGCATTTTTGATGTCACCCCACAAGTTTTCTATCAGATTAAGGTCCGGGGATTGGGCTGGCCACTCCATAACTTTCATTTTGTTGGTCTTGAACCAAGATGCTGCTCGCTTACTGGTGTGTTTGGGGTCGTTGTCTTGTTGAAACACCCATTTCAAGGGCATTTCCTCTTCAGCATAAGGCAACATGACCTCTTCAAGTATTTTGATATATGCAAACTGATCCATGATCCCTGGTATGCGATAAATGGGCCCAACACCACAGTAAGAGAAACATCCCCATATCATGATGCTTGCACCACCATGCTTCACTGTCTTCAGAGTGTACTGTGGCTTGAATTCACTGTCTGGGGGTCGTCTGAAAAACTGTCTGCGGCTCTTGGACCCAAAAAGAACAATTTTACTTTCATCAGTCCACAAAATGTTTTTCCATTTCTCTTTAGGCCAGTTGATGTGTTCTTTGGCAAATTGTATCCTCTTCAGCACGTCTTTTTTTTAACAGTGGAACTTTGCGGGGGCTTCTTGCCAATAGATTAGCTTCACACAGGCATCTTCTAATTGTCACAGTACTCACAGGTAACTTCAGACCGTCTTTGATCACCCTGGAGCTGATCATTGGCTGAGTCTTTGCCATTCTGGCTATTCTTTGATCCATTCGAATGGTAGTCTTCTGTTTTCTTCCACGTCTCTCTGGTTTTACTGTCCATTTTAAAGCACTGGAGATCATTTTAGCTGAGCAGCCCATCATTTTCTGCACTTCTTTACAGTATACGTTTTACCTCTCCAATCAACGTTTTAATCAAAGCACGCTGTTCTTCTGAACAATGTCTGGAACGACCCATGTTTCTCAGGTTTTCAGAGAGAAATGGATGTACAACATGTGCTGGCTTCATCCTTAAATTAGGGCCACCTGATTGACACCTGTTTTTTCACAGAATGAATGATCTCACTAATAAAACTCCACACTGCTATTATTTTGAACATGTCCCTTTCACTTAATTATTCAATTACACAGACTCAGGAGCATGCATATCATGAATGTTGGGTCTGTTGGTTTTCTATGACTCTACTACACCTACTGGTAAATTATTTGCCATGTAGTAGTATAATTTCCACCAAAAACAGTGATTGATCTGGTTAGTCGTGTTGGACTGCTATTATTTTGAACACACGTGTGTATATATATATATATATATATATATATATATATATATATATATATAAACCTATATTCAGTGCTTTATCCATTAGGTCTCTAAAGGTGGACACAAACATCACCTGATCATCTTGAGGAAGAAACAACATCAACAACAGGGAATACATTCAACAGTGAGTTCATGATCAGAATCTAATATTGATATCTATCTGCTCTGCCATCTGCAGTTGGAGGTCCTATCTCATGTCTAGCTCCTTCTCCCCCACTGAGCACCAGCTGTCATAATCTCATCAGCTAGGCCATTTAGCACACATGGACAATTCTCTCCCTCCACATACACACTCCTTTGTTTTTGCTTATCATACTTACATGTCAGTCAAAAAGGGTTCAAACAATCATTAAATTATCATCAGTTTGAAAAAGGAAAAAGGCAAGTTTAAAGTATCCATCTTTCCAGACAGCTGCTAAAATTGCAAAAATATTTCTTGGATAAATTCTGTTAAATACAACTGACGCTCAAATTACATGATCGGACATCCGTTTTATGTGTCTTTGGGGTTATTTTTTTTAAGTTTGGAAATCCAACCTTCTACCAGACCTAAAACGTAACTTCTTCAGAGTCACCGTTGAATCTGTCCTGCTTTATGGGTCAACTACAGGCCAATTTATGCTGACAACCCAGTCCTCGCAGATAGCGTCACAGACAGTGTCTGCGTAGCCCCCCCACCTTCGCAGACGCTCTGCGCGCACCTCCCAAAAATTGTGACCACCGCAGAAGCCTCGCAGACAGCGTCGCAGACAAGAGGGCTCTGATTGGTCCACTCTACATCCGCTGTACACGCACTTCCGCTTCCCTACTTTCCCGGTTTGTTTTGTTTTCACGACCGCCATTTTTAAAAACACGAGTGAAGATGGAGCAGCACGAAGAGCGGTTGATTGAGGAAGTACGTACATCTATACGACTCCAGTTCTAGTCATTATAAAAAAAAAAAGTTCTAGTCAGTATAAGTAACCGGAGGATAAACACTCCACTAACCACACCCACCAACTACTCCTAGCGACTTCGCGCCCCCTTGCGTTGTGGCGGTGAATAACATCGCGCACGCCTATTATCCCCGCTCAACAATAAATTACAACGGTCTGCGAAAAGCTATCTGCGAAAGCCTTGTCGCACGAGCATGCAGAGGCCTTACCTGGACACTCACCTCCAAACTCCAATCCTCAGTCAACGGTGCTGTTACAAGAATGTTAAGAACAGCTTTAAATATCTCCTGGAAAGACCATCTAACAAATAATGAACTATACAGATTTATTCCCCCCGTATCGGTAACTATCCGGGAGAAAAGATTACAGTTTGCTGGCCACTGCTGGTGCAACAAGGAAGAGCTGGCTAGCGATCTCCTTCTATGGCAGCTCAAACATGGTACCACCTCTGTGGGTAGTCCCACACGTACCTACATCGATCAACTGCGGGATGACACGGGCTGCCTAGTACAACCCCGATTCCAAAAAAGTTGGGACAAAGTACAAATTGTAAATAAAAATGGAATGCAATAATTTACAAATCTCAAAAACTGATATTGTATTCACAATAGAACATAGACAACATATTAAATGTCGAAAGTGAGACATTTTGAAATTTCATGCCAAATATTGGCTCATTTGAAATTTCATGACAGCAACACATCTCAAAAAAGTTGGGACAGGGGCAATAAGAGGCTGGAAAAGTTAAAGGTACAAAAAAGGAACAGCTGGAGGACCAAATTGCAACTCATTAGGTCAATTGGCGATAGGTCATTAACATGACTGGGTATAAAAAGAGCATCTTGGAGTGGCAGCGGCTCTCAGAAGTAAAGATGGGAAGAGGATCACCAATCCCCCTAATTCTGCACCGACAAATAGTGGAGCAATATCAGAAAGGAGTTTGACAGTGTAAAATTGCAAAGAGTTTGAACATTATCATCATCTACAGTGCATAATATCATCAAACGATTCAGAGAATCTGGAAGAATCTCTGTGCGTAAGGGTCAAGGCCGGAAAACCATACTGGGTGCCTGTGAGCTTCGGCCCTTAGACGGCACTGCATCACATACAGGCATGCTTCTGTATTGGAAATCACAAAATGGGCTCAGGAATATTTCCAGAGAACATTATCTATGAACACAATTCACCGTGCCATCCGCCGTTGCCAGCTAAAACTCTATAGTTCAAAGAAGAAGCCGTATCTAAACGTGATCCATAAGCGCAGACATCTTCTCTGGGCCAAGGCTCATTTAAAATGGACTGTGGCAAAGTGGAAAACTGTTCTGTGGTCAGACGAATCAAAATGTGAAGTTCTTCATGGAAATCAGGGACGCCGTGTCATTCGGACTAAAGAGGAGAAGGACGACCCAAGTTGTTACCAGCGCTCAGTTCAGAAGCCTGCATCTCTGATGGTATGGGGTTGCATTAGTGCGTGTGGCATGGGCAGCTTACACATCTGGAAAGACACCATCAATGCTGAAAGGTATATCCAGGTTCTAGAGCAACATATGCTCCTATCCAGATGACGTCTCTTTCAGGGAAGACCTTGCATTTTCCAACATGACAATGCCAAACCACATACTGCATCAATTACAGCATCATGGCTGCGTAGAAGAAGGGTCCGGGTACTGAACTGGCCAGCCTGCAGTCCAGATCTTTCACCCATAGAAAACATTTGGTGTATCATAAAACGGAAGATACAACAAAAAAGACCTAAGACAGTTGAGCAACTAGACAAGAATGGGTTAACATTCCTATCCCTAAACTTGAGCAACTTGTCTCCTCAGTCCCCAGACGTTTACAGACTGTTGTAAAGAGAAAAGGGGATGTCTCACAGTGGTAAACATGGCCTTGTCCCAACTTTTTTGAGATGTGTTGTTGTCATGAAATTTAAAATCACCTAATTTTTCTCTTTAAATGATACATTTTCTCAGTTTAAACATTTGATATGTCATCTATGTTCTATTCTGAATAAAATATGGAATTTTGAAACTTCCACTTCATTGCATTCCGTTTTTATTTACAATTTGTACTTTGTCCCAACTTTTTTGGAATCTGGGTTGTAGAAGAACTGCCTGTGGCAGTGCAGGATAAAGTTGGTTGGAGAGGCAGGGTCATGGGGGTCCGAGCTTGCTCAACATAATTGATTGATTGGGTATTTTAAAACTTCTTTCAACATAAAGAAAATTCGATATTATACCACACTTTGTTCTTATGTGGTCTGTAATTCACTTCCTATATAATCCTAAATAAATTCTTTCTATATTTAACTTTTTTATTATTTATGACCTTATTTTAATCACTCTAAAAATTGAATATCCATAGTTACAAGCGAATCAAGAATTTTTTTTATTATGATTAGTGAATTGAGAAAAGTTAGAAATTACCTTATTTTAGTGGAACAAACTAATCTAGATCTAATCTAACTAGAAAAGCTAAAGCCTTTATCACTGTAATTAGGGACTTGAGACTCACCATGTATCTATGTTTTACAGTTTATACTCACTCCTTACTCTAAGTCTGCCTTTAAAGGGCTTATTTAGAGTCTCGTTAAGATCTGACGGCAACCAGTGACACAAATGTTCCCAATTTAATTGCTACTCTGTGAATAGTCTGTGGCAATAATACTGATTAAACTGGAATAAAACATAAGAAACTCCACATGGCAATCCAACAGTTGATAGACTTGCTGAAAGTGTTATAACGCACTTTATTGCAATAGAAAGTTGCAAAGCAAGCATAGCTCTTCTCTCTGGAATTTACTACAGCAGGCACAGCCTGACCCCACAGTCATGAAACAACTGACTAAGCTTCTATGACTGATATGATCTGAGCCATACGTGCAGCCAGCATAAAGCCATAATCACAGTGTTATCAGTAGTAGGGTTTGGGGTGGATAAGTTTAAGCCCTGGTGGAGATTTGGCCGTTCTCCTGTTATTGAATATTTCCATTGTCAGGCTAACAAAAGTGTGATGATCATGCGGAAAATGCTTACAAAGGAATTGCTTTCTTTGCATTGTAAACAACACGCTGATATCAGCAGTTTTGAAGAGAAATTTGTGATAATTGGAAAAGCGTTGTTTTGTTTGCCATTTATGAGTCCTTTCAACAAGCTGTCAGGACCATAAAAATGTCTAATAGAATCACAGCAAAATATTCAGTGGAATTATTATTATTATTATTATTATTATTATTATTATTATAGTTTTTATGTTGCCTTTTAGAAACATTTTATGATCATGAAAATCATAAAAGAAACCCACATGCAATAATCTAGATAATTGCACCAAACAATGAAAGGATATAAAATTCTCTCCCATGTCTCATTTGTGTAATTTTCTTAAGACTTGAGAAGGGGTACAAAAGCATGCCCATTTCACTTCCTGACCAGCCTTCCTGTTTTTTATTCAGACACTTCAGCTCAGACTGCTGCAGGGCGTCCCATCTGTCTGAGTCAGATATGTATCTGATGAACAGAGTGGATGTGTTTTGTACTCAAGCCCTTGTGCCTCATTCTAGCTGATTGCTCATTTTATAATGCTAATGGACACAGAATGGTGTTGGGTTTCCCCTGTCAGCTGGCCACTGCCACCAGGAGAAACACTTAATGGGGGCTGACGGTTCATGAAGCAGAACTCATTCAACACGGGGTTTGGTATGTGAGATTGTGGTGCATTCAGTGCACTAATTTAGTGGCCTTTATGAGTCAGTTGTATTTGATGCTGCTTAAATTCCTTTCCAGGATCCATCACTGGAGAGTAATGAGCTTGTGCACAGAGTGCATGCCTCTGGAGAAATATTTTTAAAAAGACTTGATTAATACAAAAGAGTATAACACCACATCATATGCTACATTTCCTTGCTCTTATGTATTCTTAAATGAAGATGAGTATAACTGTAAGCACAAGCTGAAGTAATTTGTTCATGAACAGTTCTGAATAATCTTAATAAAAAAATACTGCCTATAGTGCAACTGTTGACTACATTTTTTTAAGTCATTAGACAGAGTAGTTGATATCTATGAATGGTACACCTTTCAAATGAATAGGCCTTTTTATTCTGTTAAGGTAGCACGAGAGCTATCGCCTTACATTGGCAAAGATCATTCAGTATAGCACAATGTGTTATTATTAGTGGGTTTATTGAAATGTAAATTCAGAGGACAAAGTGACCCAGATTTATATCACAAGTGAAAGGGCATGACTTTTGTTGTGCAGGTGGAAACACTGGCAGTATTATGTTAAAGTTGTAAAGCATTATTCTTCATAAAAGCATACAACACAGAGAACTGTACAGAAACAGACGGAAAGTCGGCTATAACATATAGAACACCAAAACCTCCTTTGCAATCATATACAGTATACTAGTGCGTCTCAAACAAATAGAATCTCATGAAACTTTTTTTTTTTGCAATTACCTTTTTGAATTAAACTTTCAGGTATTCTATATTCATTACATGTAAAGTGAAATATTTCAGGCCTTTTTTTGTTTTAAATTTGATGATTATAGCTACTAGCCCATGAAAATCAGAAATCCAGTATCTCAGATTATTAGAATATTTCATTTTGAGTTTGAGTAAAATAGTGTAAATACCATGTATCTCTCAGTCTAGTTCAGTACACAAAATGACAATAATGGGGAAGACTGCTGACTTGACAGTTGTCCAGAAGATGAGCATCAACACTGGCCACAAGGAGAGTAAGCCACAGAAGGTCGTTGCTGAAAAGGCTGGCTGGAAAAGGTGCACAAGTGACCGCAGCCTTGAGAGAATTGTCAAGAAAAGTTGATTCAAGAACTTGGGAGAGCTTCACAAGGAGTGGACTGAGGCTGGTGTCAGTGCATCAAGAGCCACCACACACAAAGATATCTTCAGGAAAGGAGACACAACTGTCACATATCTAATATCAAGCCACTCCTGAACCAAAGACAGCATCAGAAGCATCTTACCTGGGCTAAGGAGAGAACTGGACTGTTGCTCAGTGGTCCAAAGTCCTCTTTTCAGATGAAAGTAAATTTTGCATTTCATTTGGAAATCAAGGTTGTAAAGTCTGGAGGACGAATGGAGAGGCACAGAATCCAAGGTGTTTGAAGTCCAGTGTGAAGTTTCCGCAGTCTGTGATGATTTGGGGTACCAGGTTATCTGTTGATGTTGGTCCACTGTGTTTTATCAAGTCCACTGAGTACCAGTCCAGTTCTTTCTCTCCGTAGCCCAGGTAAGATGCTTCTGATGCTGCCTCTGGTTCAGGAGTGGCTTGATATTAGGAATACGACAGTTGTAGCTCCTTTCCTGAAGGCGTCTTTGTGTGGTGGCTCTTGATGCACTGACACCAGCCTCAGTCCACTCCTTGTGAAGCTCTCCCAAGTTCCTGAATCAACTTTTCTTGACAATCCTCTCAAGACTGCAGTCATCCCTGGTGTTAACATATACACCTTTTCCAGCCAGCCTTTTCAGCAATGACCTTCTGTGGCTTACCCTCCTTGTGGAGGGTGTCAATGATTGTCTTCTGGACAACTGTCAAGTCAGCAGTCTTCCACACGATTGTGGTTGCGTGTACTGAACTAGACTGAGAGATACACAGTATTTATAATGTTTCACTCAAACTCGAAATGAAATATTCTAATAATTTGAGATACCGGATTTCTGATTTTCATGAGCTGTAAGTGATAATCATGGAAATTAAAACAAAAAGGCTTGAAATATTTCAGTTTAAATGTAATGAATATAGAATATATGAAAGCTTACCTTTTTGAATTAAATTAAGAAGAACATGAATTTTTTCAGGATATTCTAATATTGAGACGCACACACACACACACACACACACACACACACTGTGTGTGTGTGTGTGTGTGTATATATATATATATATATATGTATGTATATGAGTGATTCCACGCTTATGGGTACTGAAATGGGGACATGAACTTATTTTTAAAAATTCACCTAAAACCATTTCTTTTTTTACCATCAGGTCACAAAACATGTAATCTTTAATGAATGATATGTTAAAAGATAACTTTAATTTTCTGAGATGTAATAAAAACATTTATATGTCAAAGTCAAGCCTATGAGTTCCAAAATGATGTCTGTTCCATTACTTCTGTTACGATTGTCCATCTCGCGTCTGTTACAAATTAATTACAATCTAGCTATATACCATGTTAATCTTATTGAAAGAATGTGTATGTTTATTCTACTACACATGTTTATTAATTATATTTGCTAAAACATCACCTTCCTATGTTTCAAAAAATAATTCTACATTGTTAAAATTGAGAATCTATATGTCCACAACACTTCTGTTACGTTCTGACTTTGGCATATAAATATGTTTTTATTACATCTCAGAAAATTAAAGTTATCTTTTAACATATCATTCATTAAAGATTACATGTTTTGTGACCTGATGGTAAAAAAAGAAATGGTTTTAGGTGAATTTTTAAAAATAAGTTCATGTCCCCATTTCAGTACCCATAAGCGTGTAATCACTCATATATATATATATATATATATATATATATATATATATATATATATATATATATAAACTTAATTATGCAGTTCTTACATTCTGACATGTAATACTACTATAATGTTAAATCTCTCTCTCTTTGTCTGTCTGTCTCTCTCTCTCGCTCCCTCACACACACACACACACACACACACACACACACACACACACACACACACACACACACACACACACACCTCGCTGTCCCAAGGTGCGGTACACCTGCTGTACCACCAAATTTATCAAATTTTGGTCACAGTTTAAAAAGTATATACAGGGTTAGTCAAAATTATGTTAACACTAATGGATTATTTTTCTCCTGCAGATAGACATACATAATGGATGGCAGATTAAATGGTACTGTTGCTCGCTGGTTTTGTGTGTTGAACATGATGGCAAACAGGTTGAGACCATCCTGTAAATCATCTTGCAGATATGATGTATGTTTTGTGAATGGATGGTTTCTATCATTTCAGTGTTAACATAATTTTGACTAACCCTATATAAACAAACTGTTGCATAATAGTATGCAGATAAAATATGTAAAATATAAACACAATAAATAGTTTTCGCATTAAGTATTACTAATACTAATAAGTTTTATAGTACTAATAAGAAACCCTCTTACTTTGTGAATAAACACTCATTGGGCCTACCTCTATAAAATTCAGAATTCAACTCTAAATATCATTAATAATATCCATAACAAAAAATTAAGAATGTTATTAACAATAAATCAGTCATAGCATGATTCAAATATATAAAATATATTTAAACAAAAAAAAAAAACCCTACAGTTGACTGATGTGAAACAGTGTCTGAGTATGTAAGGACAAAATACCTACAAATCAATGTTCAAGTTTAAAAACATTTAACAAATATAATTTTAAAAAAGCAAAAATCACAACATAGAGTAAATGGTTGAACATTTTGAAAAAGCAGAATATGTATTCATAGTAGAATATCTACTGCAATCAGGTAACTAATGTTTTATTCTCAGAAGAGACATTCAACAAATATTAATCAGTTTTACTCTCCTCAATAAATGGTGTAATGTGAAAACATGTCCCATTCTCACCAAGCCTCTCAATCCAAGGAACATCTCTTTTGATTTCTATATTATGTGTTTTCTCAAGACTTGCTGTGAATCCACCAACAGGTGAATTTCCTCCACGTCCATCAGAAAGGGACACTTGTGGTATACTTGCATTCTGAATCACAGAGATCTCATTAGTTTTCAACGCCAAGCCAGTAGTGAGAGGTGCTGTGACATATTGATTCCAGAAGCTAATAGACTCATTGCTATTGACAGTTTCTTTTGAAAGAGTGTCTGGATTTTTTACAGGTTTGGATTTAAGGACAGTAAAAGGACCTTCTACAGAGAGCCTGCGACCCCGGCGAGCTGGAGAACCGTTCCACATATGGGTTCCCATGTGAACCTAGAAGGAAGTAAAAACAAGAAGAAGAAGAAGAAAAAAAACCCCAAAAAGCTAGGCATTAATGCTGCATAAGATCCTGTTAATAGTGAAATAATGCTCGTACGAGTATTAGAGTCTTGTCATTTTGATATTACTAATTTTATGATAACAGGAAACTTTTAAAAGTGATAACTACACTTTTATGCAACTCTTAAAAACTCTTTTTCTCTTCACACAATATTTTTTCTACTCCATAAAGGTTTTTGGAATGCTAAATTTGTGTTACATACATGGGTGAGTCAAATGTAAAAATTTTATTTTGCATTGTTTATTGCAAATACTTGTCACCAAAGTGTAACATATTTCTACATTGTCTCCATTTCATTTAATGCACGTATTCCAGTGCTTAACTAGTGTCTGGATTCCCCTAGGAAAAAAAAATGTATTCAATTTTATGTTACACTTTTAAGGTTTTCATTTGAATCACCCTCATATTTTGTATAGATAAACTGAGCAAAAAATAGACAGACAGACAGACAGACAGATAGATAGATAGATAGATAGATAGATAGATAGATAGATAGATAGATAGATAGATAGATAGATAGATAGATAGATATTTACAGCACAAGGGACTTTTGGGTAGTTGTACCTTCAGATTTCCTTTAGTGGTGAAGGCACGTCCACATACAGTGCAGGCAAAAGGCTTCTCTCCAGTGTGGGTCCTCTCGTGAATTTGTAGAGCACTGGAAGAAGAGAATGTCTTTCCACAAGTGCGGCAGAAATGCTGTTTGAAGGTTTTCCGGGATGGTGCTGGTGGTTCTGAAAGAACAGTCATTGAGCGACCTGAGGACGTCATCATGCCTAATGCTGCATCTTTGCCATCTTTATTTAAGATGCTGTTGACTTTCATCTTTACTTTTGAGCAAACTAAGTGGCCCATAGAGGGATCAGGTGGATTCGGTGTTGAAACAAGATTCTCGCTGGCTTGTTCAGATAACTGTAAAGGTAGATCTCGCAGCTGGTGTGTGAGCATGTGCTGTTTTAGATTCCCTTTGGTGGAAAACCCCCTGTAACACGTAGTGCATATGAATGGTCGCTCTTTGGTATGACTACGATAGTGAATGTCCAAGGCACTCTGACAGGCAAATGTCTTGTTGCAGACATCACATGCATTGTTCTTCGAGGTTCCCTGTTCACCTGAAGAAAGCTTAATGGTCATTCCTTGTTTTAGGATATCAGCAGGTGTTGAATCAAATGTCAAATTTGGCTGTAAGAGACCTGTGCCAGTCAGCTCTGTGTTTGATGTTTTCTGGTGAGTCTCAAATGTAAGGGATCTATAATTGTCTAGTAAGCCATTTTTAGACAAAGAGTCCCAAGAATATGTGATTTCAGGACAAGCAGGGCTCCTTGATCGTTGGTTCGCAAGGTCATTACCAAGATATGACTTGAGAGACAAATGATCTCCTTCTATTGACACGTTCTCTAACTTGCCATTTAGTAAATCCTTCTCTTGTATCATTTCCTCTTCCCCAGATGTCTTGTTAGTGTGCAATGAGGTAAGAGATGAAAACAGACTGTCCTGGGATGATACTGCATCTTTGGACTCTGAAAAACTCTCGGTTATTTCCATGTTCTCATCTGAAAGGTTCTCATCCAGATTCTTCTCTTCTCCTGAGCATGCATCAGGTTCTACTGATTTTTGGTCCTTTTCTGGGAGGGTAACACTGGTGACTTGTCTCACCATGTGCATGCGTATGTGCTGTTGCAAAACCATGGCATTTGTGTATTTTACTTGGCAAATGGGGCACGAATGCTGCACTTTCAAAGGTGGCATGGCACAATGGATGCTATAGTGCGTTTTGAGGTTGCCTTTGGTTGTGAAAGCCCGTCCACATATCTTGCACTTGAACGGTCTCTCACCTGTATGTGTGCGATAGTGCATTTTGAGAGCACTCTGGCAACTAAGTACACGATGACAGATCATACACTCGTTGGGATCTGTGCTTTTCTTGTCTATATTCTCAACCAATTGCTGCAGCTTGGTGGTTTCTGAAGTGTCTCTACAATCTGATAGACCCCCTACTGTTAATTTTGGTTTGATATCCACATGCAGGAGTGGGATGAATGAATCTGTATGGTTAGATGTATTGCCATTACTGCTGTGGTCTTCTGAACCTTTTCCAGAGGAGTTTAAATATGTTTGTGCGCTCAGGTATTTTAGTTCTTTATATTTTCTGTTTAGTGTTGGAAAATGATCATTGCTGGATTCTTCTTTATTGTTGTTACCACTCTCAAAACCATTTACACCACCAGTGCCAGGACTAGCAGGTCTACCAACTGATACCACTTGTGCCTCTCTTTTAATTATGCTTGGAAGACTTGGCAAAGATGAAGTTAACAACAAACCAGGTAGGCTGGTCACAGATGGTTTGCTGTCTAACCACTTGGACTCAGGCTTATCTGGCAGCATGGACATGCCATATGGGATGCCAGTACTCGTTGGAACATTGTCTAAGTGCTCTGGAACTGGATAAGGATTCATTTGAATGTTTGGATATTTTTCTTTATGACGTTGGAAGTGAACTTTTAGGTTTCCCCGTGTTGAAAACCGATTCCCACATATGTTGCATTTGTATGGTCTCTCTCCTGTGTGGGATCGTAAGTGTATCTGTAATGCACTGTCACTTCCAAATACCTTGGCACAAAATCTGCATTTGTGTTTAAACAAACCTTCATCAAAAGGCCTTTTGTGCTCAAATGAAATCATATTGGGCAGTTTGCTCTTCCTTTGTTGAGCTAAAGCAGTCAAGGCATTCAAGTCCTCCACAATTGCCCCAATGCTTGGCAACGAGTTTTCAAAGATGTAATTTCCAGTAGGACTATGAGGTAGACTGAGAGTATTTGTTAAATCTGGTGTGCTATCAGCTGAAACAGTGGAAGGGGAGTGAATTGTGCCACTCTGCTGTCTAGAAAATGTATCGTCATGGTCAGATTGTTTTTCAGATGGATACATGCCAATTTTGCTTCTATCTACATTTGTCATTTGAGTGATATCTTGGACACTCAAGAGTGCCGTGCTATCATGGTTGCTGGAGAATACCGCATGTTTAAGTTGTCCGAGTTTGCTAATGCTGACAGACTGACTCACCAGGCTTTGTGCTAGGCCTGCAGCTTCTGCTAGCTGCTGGGAGAGGTGTGAGCTAAGTGTTATTAGAGGGCCAGTCTGAGAAATCTCTGATGTATCTTGGCAGGTGCTGGAGGGTACGTGTGTGTCTGTATTATGGGCTGATAACAGTAATATGTGCTGTTGAATTTGCTCAATGAGCTTCAGCTGCTGCACCTGCTGTTGTTGTACAGCAACAAGTTGCTCAATCAGACTCATTATGGTCGTGTGGCTGTTGGTTAGATTACTGCTGTTAACCAGGGCATTCAAACATACATCCTGAGAGAACTGTGCCACAGCCACTTTTGTACTTTCTAAATTCTCAATGATGACATTGCTGCTGGTGGACGATAATTTACTCAGTTCAGGTAAAGAGTCTGGTTCAGGCATAACCGTTGAGTACTCTGAAGTTAGGTTATCAATGCATGTACTCAGATTTTCAATATTGTTCTCATTATCTGATTGGAAATGACTGGCGTTGTCACTGTTGCTGTCAGACACAGGTGAAGATTTTCTGTTTTCCTCAAGTATTGTGTCGTATAATCCTTCAGTATCTTCAGTACTGATGCTGTTATTTGTTTGGTCCTCTGTACTCTGAGTAGGTGAATTAAACGTGAAACACGAAGACGCAGAGGTCAATCCTCCATTTTCACTCACTATTAGTACTAGTGCATTCTTAGAGCAACTCATCTGATGTTCATGGAGATCTGAGAAGCTTAAAAACTCAGCGCAGCAATTTTCACACACATGGACATCACAAGCCTGAGAGCTCCTATTGTTTATGTGGAAGTCTGTAATATCTTTGGAGAACAAAAGAAAAAATATATTTTGTTAGATATAGACATTAATCACACATTAAACATGAAATTCAAGTACTATCAAATGGTATTAAAGTTTAATGCAAAATATTTGCATACCCACTGGAAAAAATAAAGAAGACAAAGAAATATACTTTATATCAACAAAACATTTTATGTACAGTATTTGCTTCTACAGTAGTGATGCACATCTTGACCCATAACCCATGGGTTGAGCAGGTTCGGGTAAGCTTGTTAGAAAAATATTGCAGGTTCTGGTGCAGCGGCTCAAAAAGTGATAAAGCATCACCGTTTGGATAAAGCTGGCAGTTTGCAGGTCGAGTTGGGTTCAGGTGGTTGATTAATGCAGAATTTTTGCAGGTCAGGCAGTGAAGGTTGGCTCTCATAACGGGTTGGATGGGTGTGGATATTATAAACCTTGACTTGTGCATCACTACTCCATAGGTATTCCTTCATTATGAAAATGAAAAATCTAACAATTCTATCAGTTCAGAAAATCGGACTTCCCTTTCTGAAAGTGATGTAAATGTTTTCTGGTAACTTGTATGTCTGTGGATTGTATCCTCTGAACAACTTTTGGAGTTGAATTTTCTTCATTTGTAGATCAATTGTAAGACAAATGTTCATTTCCCACTTTGAAACTCATTGGCAATGCAAACTTTTATTATATTTTATTACATGTTTTCAGCGTGAATAATTAATTCACATTAATTATGCTTTTACTACTTATTGTGGAAATAGTGATTCATAATAATAATAATAACAACATTATTATAGGGGAAGCCATGGCCTAATGATTAGAGAAACAGCTTTGGGACCCAGAGGTTGCTGGTTTGATTCCCTGGACCAGCAGGACTGGCTTAAGTGCCCTTGAGCAAGGCACCTAACCTCCAACCGCTCCGGCAAGAGTGGTGGCGTACCTTACCTTGTGTCTGATTAGCCAATGAAAAACTGATGATGTGATTATCAGTTTGGGCATTGAACCTGACTATTATTATCATCAAAACAGGGAGATTATTGTATTATTGTCACTGAATTAAAATGAAGAATTTAAGCATGTTTTTTTTTCAGGACTCCCTAATGCAAGTGAGTGATGTCATAGTTAATTCACGAGCAAATTAAAGACTGAATTTATGGCTTGTTTATACAGAAAATAAAGTAAACCAGCATGAATAGATCTGACTATAAAAGCTATATATGAAGTTAGGTAGCTGTCTTATAGGCCTGTCTCTCTCAATATACAATTACAAACCGTTTAGAACTAACTTTCCCGAAAACATGGAAAAGTTGGAGCATTTTAACACACACACACAGACATGATTGTGATGCTCAGTCTATCATTTGGAAAATTAAGCTGTGTTTTTAATACTGTTTGAATTTTGTATGATATTTTCAGTCATCCTGAGTTCTTTCTAAGTTCTCATCTACCTGTTACTTGAGTCACGTGTCGGCTCTCCTGAAGCTTACCTGAGTGTACAGGGGGATCCATGTGGACACACCGCGGCTTCGCCTGTTTCCTCCGCGACATGCCGTTCACACATCAGCGGCGTGGAGAGCGGATTTAAAACTGATATTTCACCGATAAACAGGAGACTGTAATCCTGCGTGTGTGTGTGTGTGTTCACTTCACTCGGCAGCCTCGTTTAACACATTTAAAACTAATCTAACTGCACGCCAACTAAAAACTCGCCGCACACAATTCCCCGAGCTGAGGGTTTAATCCCACACTACACACCATCTTCAAAAATGCGTGCATTCTTTGACAGCATGTTCGGGTGAAGCCCCGCCCACCTCTTCCTATTGGACAGTAGTACAGAGAGGCGGGGTTTGGGCGGAGTAAACCAGCATGAATCAGAGGTTGGTGATAACTCTTGATCAAAACAACGCCGGTACATCCTTTCAGATGAAATCTTAGCCCATACAGGACTGATTTGTAGTTGCTGTGATTATCGTGAGTAGGCAGGCAGCCTGCACACAAAGTGTACAGTTTTTAAAAGCTGATAATGCCAGAGCGCTGTTGGTCTTTTGAGCAGGGGCGCAGATAGGATTTTTGAACTGGGGGGACTGAGCTGTCAGCAAATGATTCCATTTTGTGTATATATATATATATATATATATATATATATATATATATATATATATATATATATATAAACTACCGTTCAAAAGTTTGGGGGCGCTTTGAAATGTCCTTATTTTTGAAAGAAAAGCACTGTTCTTTTTAATGATCACTTTAAACTAATCAGACATACAGTGGTGCTTGAAAGTTTGTGAACCCTTTAGAATTTTCTATATTTCTGCATGTGACCCAAAACATCATCAGATTTTCACACAAGTCCTAAAAGTAGATAAAGAGAACCCAGTTAAACAAATGAGACAAAAATATTATACTTGGTCATTTATTTACTGAGGAAAATGATCCAATATTGCATATCTGTGAGTGGCAAAAGTATGTGAACCTTTGCTTTCAGTATCAGGTGTGACCCCTTTGTGCAGCAATAACTGCAACTAAACGTTTCCGGTAACTGTTGATCAGTCCTGCACACCGGCTTGGAGGAATTTTAGCCCATTCCTCCGTACAGAACAGCTTCAACTCTGGGATGTTGGTGGGTTTCCTCACATGAACTGCTCGCTTCAGGTCCTTCCACAACATTTCAATTGGATTAAGGTCAGGACTTTGACTTGGCCATTCCAAAACATTAACTTTATTCTTCTTTAACCATTCTTTGGTAGAACGACTTGTGTGCTTAGGGTCGTTGTCTTGCTGCATGACCCACCTTCTCTTGGGATTCAGTCCATGGACAGATGTCCTGACATTTTCCTTTAGAATTTGCTGGTATAATTCAGAATTCATTGTTCCATCAATGATGGTAAGCCATCCTGACCCAGATGCAGCAAAACAGGCCCAAACCATGATACTACCACCACCATGTTTCACAGATGGGATAAGGTTCTTATGCTGGAATGCTGTGGGTTTTTTTCTCCGAACATAACGCTTCTCATTTAAACCAAAAAGTTCTATTTTGGTCTCATCCATCCGCAAAACATTTTTCCAATAGCCTTCTGGCTTGTCCATGTGATCTTTAGCAAACTGCAGATGAGCAGCAATGTTCTTTTTGGAGAGCAGTGGCTTTCTCCTTGCAACCCTGCCATGCACACCATTGTTGTTCAGTGTTCTCCTGATGGTGGACTCATGAACATTGGCTAATGTTAATGTGAGAGAGGCCTTCAGTTGCTTAGAAGTTACCCTGGGGTCCTTTGTGACCTCGCCGACTATTACACACCTTGCTCTTGGAGTGATCTTTGTTGGTCGACCACTCCTGGGGAGGGTGACAATGGTCTTGAATTTCCTCCATTTGTACACAATCTGTCTGACTGTGGATTGGTGGAGTCCAAACTCTTTAGAAATGGTTTTGTAACCTTTTGCAGCCTAATGAGCAACAACGCTTTTTCTGAGGTCCTCAGAAATCTCCTTTGTTCGTGCCATGATACACTTCCACAAACATGTGTTGTGAAGATCAGACTTTGATAGATCCCTGTTCTTTAAATAAAACAGGGTGCCCACTCACACCTGATTGTCATCCCATTGATTGAAAACATCTGACTCTAATTTCACCTTCAAATGAACTGCTAATCCTTGAGGTTCACATACTTTTGCCACTCACAGATATGTAATATTGGATCATTTTCCTCAATAAATAAATGACCAAGTGTAATATTTTTGTCTCATTTGTTTAACTGGGTTCTCTTTATCTACTTTTAGGACTTGTGTGAAAATCTGATGATGTTTTAGGTCATATTTATGCAGAAATATAGAAAATTCTAAAGGGTTCACAAACTTTCAAGCACCACTGTACACTCTATACATTGCTAATGTGGTAAATGACTATTCTAGCTGCAAATGTCTGGTTTTTGGTGCAATATCTCCATAGGTGTATAGAGGCCCATTTCCAGCAACTCTCACTCCAGTGTTCTAATGGTACAATGTGTTTGCTCATTGCCTCAGAAGGCTAATGGAGGATTAGAAAACCCTTGTACAATCATGTTAGCACAGCTGAAAACAGTTTAGGTCTTTAGAGAAGCTATAAAACTGACCTTCCTTTGAGCAGATTGAGTTTCTGGAGCTTCACATTTGTGGGGTCGATTAAATGCTCAAAATGGCCAGAAAAATGTCTTGACTATATTTTCTATTCATTTTACAACTTATGGTGGGAAATAAAAGTGTGACTTTTCATGGAAAACACAAAATTGTCTGGGTGACCCCAAACTTTTGAACGGGAGTGTGTATACATGTTATTTCACCTCCCTCACTGCCATCACCAGGAACTACCTGCAGGCCAGGACAATGATAACATTTTAACATAGCCTATGGAAATCCAAAGTTTACACATTATCATCATGCACAGAAATTGCAAAACTGCAAAACTAGTTTTAAAACCGCTAAGTTCCAACTGTTAAACATAGCGAGAGGCTGGGCGTGTGTGTAAAGTGTAAACCAGTGCATCCTGACTTTCTAACTATGCCTGTGTGTTGCGTGAGCGGCAGTCAGTCAACAACTCTTTGTAAAGTTTCCTTATGAAACAATCTGCTCGCTGAAATTATGGCAGGGAACGCCAGATTAAACATTAAAACTGCCTTCTGAGCACTGTATCTACAGGCTACCACCGAAAGAAGGAGGCTACCAGAAAGGCATCACTCCGTACAATTTTACTTTCACTACGACATTACTTTGAACAGACTATCAAAAAATTGCAAGGTGATATGATAAAGTAAGGCACAGTTTACTTACAGTCGTTTTTTTTTTGAAAAAATGATGCAATCGTTTTCTGCCTTTTGGCACCCTTCATCCTGCCGTGTTGGGGTCCTGAATTAGGAGGAGCTGTCCCCAATATGCCTGTCAAACTTCTTGTGGGTAACCATAGCAACCAAGCTCGAGCTCGCAACCTGTGCAGTCTGCGCAGTTGCAACTATGTATGTACTGCTGTGCACCTCAATAAACCGAATGGTAATTAGTCTTTTGATTTTTCCGTGAGGTTTGCCTTATGCAAAGAAAGACAGCATAGACGGTTTTTCCTCCCTATAAGTGGGGGGGACCGAACGAGGTGAATTTAAATCTGGGTGGGACGAATCCCCCCCATCCCCCCCTCTATCTGCACCCGTGGGAGGCCTTGTGGCCTTGTGTGTGTGGCCTACAAAAAGGATTAGCTCGGGTAGCTAACTCCACGTGTGTTTGTGGGGGAGGAGTTGACCACGTGGTAAGGCCTATAGACCCTTTTCAGTCACATGACCTTCGTAAACGCGACCACCATTTTGGACATGTAGCGGACTTTGGCTCGAATTGGTTTGAATGCCAGGAAGGCGACAAACGGAGAACATACAAGAAAAAGGAGCGAGATGCAGAAAACACCTTCGCTATCCAGCGACGTAGGGCATTTACAGGGCGAGCAGAGGGAGAAATAACAACAGTAACGACACATTAGCAACGCCGTACAGAAATAACGGTTTATGGCACAGACCCTTTCGGTTCTCGCTCATCTAACTGCTACAATGACTGCTTAGACTGCAACAGTAATACCTAACACACATTTAAGTATCCGTCGTAAAGACGTGAAACTCATCGAGTGACGAGTGTGTTCATTGATAAGCTAACACAATCTAAAAGTAGACATACCATCACACTGCCCTGGCGCTGTGTACAGTTTACCTTCTATGGTTTGTGCACTCACTAGTTGCCATTACTTTCTCCAACCGTTGTTACAGATTACAGGGAACAGCCTGGATTTAAGAGACAAATACATGTTCCTCTTATTTTGAACACTTATTTGTAGGCAGTGCTTAATTTGTAAAGTGGGAGGTCCCGGAGCGCAGAGGATGAGCGGCTCTGGTGCGGAAAAAAAGAGGAGAGGAGAGGGGAGAGGGGCGCGGCGCTGCGCTTCTGGGCATGTTTTGTAATAACACTGCAAATTAAGTTCATCTGCAGATATTTTGTGGATGTCGTTTCATGAGAGAAATCACCAACAAGACAGATATCAAAATCAGACATTAACACTAAATAAACTTGCATTTTTTAATTTAATTATTATTATTATTTTTTTTTGTTACATAGTCAAAAGAGGTGTTGGATCACCGGATCCAGTGTAAATAGCTGCCGGAGCCAACGCCCGAGGTTCCGGAGCGCGCTCCGGCTTGCTCCCCCTCAAATTAAGCGCTGTTTGTAGGACACTGCCTCTGATCTGTCCTACAGTCTACCAACAGCAAAGGAACACAACGCTAACTAATAGCTACTACAGAAGAACAAAGAGGTTACAATGGGTTATTTTAGCCTATTTGGTTACACACTCGCCGCCACAGAATGTTAACAGCAATGTAATGCCTTTTCTGGCTAATTTTATTCGTCTTACCTCCAACAAAGTGGTCACTACACAAGCGCTGGTATGCCGCTATCCATCTTCTCCGTCGGTCAGCATCTACCGGGATCCGATAAAATGATAAACCTTGCCTTGTTTGTTGATGGTTACTACATCCAGGTGCACAACAATATAGTGGCATGATGGAAGTCTTGCTGAAAATAAACACTTTCTTTGCTGCCGTTCCTCAATGTTGGCTGTGGTAAACTACTGGTAGTACACGTCCAAAATGGCGGCCGCGTTTGTCGTGACGTCACGTGAAAAGGGTCCATAGCCTAGCAAAAGAAAGAAGCTAGCATAGGATGCTAACTGAGGTATATTTGTGAGGCCAGGTGAGGCCTGTGACCACGTGTTTGTGTGTGTGTCAGGCCTGGTGACCACGTGTTCGTGTAGGCCTAGATTAACCACGTGTGGCTAAGCTAAGACAAAGGGATGCTAGCTAAGGTGTGTTTGTGAGTGGGGGAGGACCGCCACATGTTTCTAAGACAATACACTTAGCTTTGGATGCTAATGGGACAAAAGAAATTAGCCATAGGCTAATTTCACTAGCTTATAACAGTACTGAATCCACTGAAAGCTTGATAAGGTCAAAATGTGTGATAAGGAAATTAAAGTGTTAGTCAGGAATAAAGAGAAGCATTCACAGCCTATCTATTAAAACAATTGAGAGATTAAAACAAAATATAACAATCATCAATTCAACACGCTGCGTGTCGAACAGTGTAAACAGTTAAACCGTTCGAGTTTAAATTCACACTAGTTTGATAAAAGCTAATTCCTAAGACTAGTCTTTATGCCCAAAATTTGCCAGTCTTACTTAGTATCTTGCCTCTAGCAAGATTATGAAGAGATGTTCCGAGACTTTGGAGTTTCACCGTTGTGGAGGTCTCCGTGAATCGATTCCGTGGAGCAGAGGATCCCTTGGTTCGACGCGTGGTCGCTCGTGATGAGAAGAGAGTCTCTGATCAGAATAATGTGCACAGCTATTTAATTAGGAGGAATTCCGTCGCTCCTAATTTTTAATTGAACTGTTGGGCTGCAGTCCGTACGTACTGATAATGAATAAACCGGTTGTAACTCAAGCTGAGTTTAAAATCGCGTGATCTTAGAGTCTACCGTGGCCAAAGGTAAACAAAGAAATCGCGTTACTCTGATTCTTGCAAGAAAGAAAAGAAAAGACGTCTTTTTGGGTTTGCTCGCGGAGCGAGCAATTCCTCCCTGTGTCCGTGTTGAAATCACGGCGCCAAAAGAGGAGGAGCTAGGAGTTCCCGGGTTTCTTATGCTTTCATGGAGGATGTGACGTTGGTGATCCCGCCCCCGCGTGACGCAGGTCAACGCGGAAGCTGGTGATGGGAAATGTAGTCCTTAAAGGGACTGTTGTGGTTCTTAGATGGACTGTATCTACAAATATAACTTTTGATTTAAGGTGACATGGTGGTGCAGTGGTTAGCACTGTTGCCTCACAGCAGGTTTCAGGTTCAAACTTCATGGCCAACGGGGGCCTTTCTGTATGGAGTTTGCATGTTCTCCTCATGTCTGCATGGGTTTCCTCCGGGTGCTCCGGTTTCCCCCACAGTCTAAAGATATGCAGTTAGGCTAACTGGCTACTCTAAACTGTGTGTTTGAATGGTTGAGAGGAGTAAACCTCTATAATAATCCAGTAGAAACAACAGGAAACCACTACTGTAATTATTCCCTAGAAACTTTGATGGCTGAAGCCGTCAGAGAGGACCTGCCATCAGGCAGAACACTGAAGAAGCAGGTAATATGACAAGCTGGGATTTTGTCTTTTTAATTTCAGGAGATAGAAAAGAGAGACTCATTGCAGGACCATAGCTGCCATAATGTACAACCTCGATTCCAAAAAAGTTGGGACAAAGTACAAATTGTAAATAAAAACAGAATGCAATGATGTGGAAGTTTCAAAATTCCATATTTTATTCAGAATAGAACATAGATGACATATCAAATGTTTAAACTGAGAAAATGTATCATTTAAAGAGAAAAATTAGGTGATTTTAAATTTCATGACAATAACACATCTCAAAAAAGTTGGGACAAGGCCATGTTTACCACTGTGAGACATCCCCTTTTCTCTTTACAACAGTCTGTAAACGTCTGGGGACTGAGGAGACAAGTTGCTCAAGTTTAGGGATAGGAATGTTAACCCATTCTTGTCTAATGTAGGATTCTAGTTGCTCAACTGTCTTAGGTCTTTTTTGTCGTATCTTCCGTTTTATGATACACCAAATGTTTTCTATGGGTGAAAGATCTGGACTGCAGGCTGGCCAGTTCAGTACCCGGACCCTTCTTCTACGCAGCCATGATGTTGTAATTGATGCAGTATGTGGTTTGGCATTGTCATGTTGGAAAATGCAAGGTCTTCCCTGAAAGAGACGTTGTCTGGATGGGAGCATATGTTGCTCTAGAACCTGGATATACCTTTCGGCATTGATGATGTCTTTCCAGATGTGTAAGCTGCCCATACCACATGCACTAATGCAACCCCATACCATCAGAGATGCAGGCTTCTGAACTGAGCGCTGATAACAACTTGGGTCGTCCTTTTCCTCTTTAGTCCGAATGACACGGCGTCCCTGATTTCCATAAAGAACTTCAAATTTTGATTCGTCTGACCACAGAACAGTTTTCCACTTTGCAACAGTTCATTTTAAATGAGCCTTGGCCCAGAGAAGATGTCTGCGCTTCTGGATCATGTTTAGATACGGCTTCTTCTTTGAACTATAGAGTTTTAGCTGGCAACGGCAGATGGCACGGTGAATTGTGTTCACAGATAATGTTCTCTGGAAATATTCCTGAGCCCATTTTGTGATTTCCAATACAGAAGCATGCCTGTATGTGATGCAGTGCCGTCTAAGGGCCCAAAGATCACGGGCACCCAGTATGGTTTTCCGGCCTTGACCCTTACGCACAGAGATTCTTCCAGATTCTCTGAATCTTTTGATGATATTATGCACTGTAGATGATGATATGTTCAAACTCTTTGCAATTTTACACTGTCGAACTCCTTTTTGATATTGCTCCACTATTTGTCGGCGCAGAATTAGGGGGATTGGTGATCCTCTTCCCATCTTTACTTCTGAGAGCCGCTGCCACTCCAAGGTGCTATTTTTATACCCAGTCATGTTAATGACCTATTGCCAATTGACCTAATGAGTTGCAATTTGGTCCTCCAGCTGTTCCTTTTTTGTACCTTTAACTTTTCCAGCCTCTTATTGCCCCTGTCCCAACTTTTTTGAGATGTGTTGCTGTCATGAAATTTCAAATGAGCCAATATTTGGCATGAAATTTCAAAATGTCTCACTTTCGACATTTGATATGTTGTCTATGTTCTATTGTGAATACAATATCAAGTCAAGTCAAGTCAAGTTTATTTGTATAGCACTTTTAACAATAAACATTGTCGGAAAGCAGCTTTACAGAATTTGAATGACTTAAAACATGAGCTAATTTTGTCCCTAATCTATCCCCAATGAGCAAGCCTGTGGCGACGGTGGCAAGGAAAAACTCCCTCAGACGACATGAGGAAGAAACCTCGAGAGGAACCAGACTCACAAGGGAACCCATCCTCATTTGGGCAACAACAGACAGCATGACTATAACATTAACAGTTTTAACATGAAGACAGTTTCGTTGATGTTGTAACTCTTCATTGATGGAAACTTGAGTGCAAAACTGTTCATGACAACTGCAGTCCTAAAGTTAGCAAGTCAACTGCAGTCCTCAGCCATAAAAGCATTACTGTAAGAGTCCAGAGCATCCTCCAGGTGTAACCCTCAACTGTCCTCATGGGGCTGTCCTCCACAGGAGCGATGCGATAAAACTCCAACCAGACACAGGGCACCAGGATGGATCAAGCAGGTCCGAGGGGCAGAAGAGGCCAGCATCTCAATCCCAGGACCAACATGTAACTCAGAGGGACAGATGGGGGGGGGAGGGAGAGAGAGAAAACACAGGTTGTTAGGTATGCCCTAAAAATGACACAAGTATTAAATCTGTGTGGTAGGCTCGCAGAGACAAGAGTCTTGACATCAGGCATAATACACAACAATGGCATGTTAATATGGTTAAAAAATATCATGACTTGCTCTGGCTGGATGCTTGATTGGGTGATGGGAGCACACTCCTCAGCAATGATGGGATGCAGATGGGACCCTTAGGGCTGGCCAAGACAATTCAGTTACATTTCACCGGGTCTGGGACATGCGACAGAATGTCTGATGGCCGATTCCCTGCAGGCTACGATAGCCATTCGAGGTCTCCACCCTCTCCACCAAAAGATTTCCTCAATATCAGTTTTTGAGATTTGTAAATTATTGCATTTTGTTTTTATTTACAATTTGTACTTTGTCCCAACTTTTTTGGAATCGGGGTTGTAAGTGAAAACAGGAACTAACCTGTATAGTGGATGTTCCACAACATTAACTGTAACTATAAATGGTTAAATAAGTAAATGTGCTGTTCTTTAATAAATTACAAATTATAACCCCTGATATAGGGGCGGCATGGTTGTGTAGTGGTTAGCACTGTTGCCTCACAGCAAGAAGGACCTGGGTTTGAGCCCAGTGGCCGACAGGAACCTTTCTGTGTGGAGTTTGCATGCTGTCCACATGGGTTTCCTCCGGGTGCTCCGGTTTCCCCCACAGTCCAAAGGCATGCAGGTTAGGCTAATTGGTAGCTCTAAATTGAACGTAGGTGTGAATGGGTGTCTATGTGTTGGCCCTGTGATGATCTGGCGACTTGTCCAGGGTGTACCCCGCCTCTTGCCCATAGTCAGCTGGGATAGGCTCCAGTTTGCCTGCGACCCTGTAGGACAGGATAAGCGGCTACAGATAATGGATAGATGGATGGAACCCTTGATATATTATAACCCTTTCTCAATTACATTATAGTTGTAGATCTCAAACCAGGATTCGGAACACCTTAACTGCCCAATTTCTGGAGTTGTGACATTCTTTAGTACTCATACCTCCCAGTTAGAGGTTGGTTTTTTTTGTTTATTTTTTTGAAGTTCATCAGTCTAACTTCAAAAGACAACAGTTCACTGAGACTGACTCACCAAAGAGGAGGTAACAATCCATAATGAACTGATACCAATATTTTACCAGTTTCAAAGTAGTTCAAGTACAAAATTACATGATGGTGTTATATGATGAAAGAAGGATATTTTATGAAACAATACTGTCACGCAAGCATAAGCCTTCTTTTTGTTCTATCAGTCATCATCTTTTACTTCTGTGGACAGAGCTGTGTTGACCCAAACCAACTACCTAATAGGTCTGGAATTTTCCTTTAGCCTTTGATCTGTCTATCGCCTTTGAACTATCACTGTCAACTGGCTCTTCTGATTTATGGTAGATTCTAAAGTGTACTGGTCAAATACATAAGTGTGTAAATGTGTGTGTGTGTGTGTGTGTGCGCACATGTGTAGGTTTGTGTATTTGGGTTTGTGGATGTATGTTTGTGTGTATGAGAGAGCCAGAGCCAGGTGTATTTCACTATATCCTATGAGTCATCTTTTACAGTCATTAGATATGAAGGTCTCTGCTGAAGTGCTGCTATACCTTGCCTGGGGACCATAACAACAGACTAGATGTGGCAAAATGACACCTTTATTTCCTATAAACAAACCCTGGATTCCAACTGTTTCTATTCCTGTCTGATAACTATACCCTTGTACTAGTACACATGCAATCAACTTACCTCATACAAAAATATTTGTAGGCTGAAGCGAAGAAGAAGAAGCCTTTATTTGTCACATGCACACTCAAGCACAGTGAAATTCATCCTCTGCATTTAACTCATCTGAAGCAGTGAACACACACAGCAGTGGGCAGCCATACTACAGCACCCAGGGAGCAGTCAGGGGTTAGGTACCTTGCTCAAGGGCACTTCAGCCAAAGGCTGCCCCATGTTAACTTAACTGTATGTCTTTGGACTGTGGGGGAAACGGGAGCACCCAGAGGAAACCCACACAGACACGGGGAGAACATGCAAACTCCACACAGAAAGGCCCCCGTCAGCCACTGGGTTCGAACTCATAACCTTCTTGCTGTGAGGCAACAGTACTAACCACTACACCACCGTGCTGCCCAGTTAAGTTTCAATGACTTAAGATTTACTACTCTTTACTGGAACAGTTTTTTTTTTTTTAATTTCCATTTAAAAAAATATATTTTGTAGTGAAATGATGTCTGACAGAGTTGTTGTGTGGGAAATAAACAATTTCACTAAGATTCATGGTGTCTCTAAAGCCTATTCCTTATCTCAGTTTTGAGTAAAAACAACAACAACAACAACAACAAAACAATGTAGCTGTCTGAAAGACCTCTTTTCTACACAAAAGCATCAGGTGGAGGGAGTCTTCAAAATGGTTAAAGAGTGAAATACACTTTTATTCTAAAAGATTTGACAAAGTCTATTCATCCATTTTCCATCCATCCCTTTTTCTAAAACTAGGCTTCTTCAGATTTTCAGGAAAAACAAGTGGGTACAGGCACATCTAATACTTTATTCTCAAATGCATCTTGTTTTTTCGTCAAAATGGCAATGATTTAAATTAAATGCCTTGGTGGTCATGTAGGACAGTGGGTTATGAAAATAGCTCTGTAATGCAGAAACTTCACCACCACTTAAAACGCTTTATAGAGTTTTGCTTAAAAAACAGAACAGAATAGAAATTCAGAATGAAGAATTCAGTTTAAGTTTGATCTCCATTTTTTTTTAAGAGCGAACTCAGATGTGCCTCAACCATGGAGGCATAAGTGACGTCGTATTGTCTAGCATCTGTTTGCATAAATGTAGTTCATGTTTATGGGATGTTTGGCAGGACCAGAGCTTACGATGCAATAAATCTGCCTAGTAAAGCTGCCAGTGAGACGAGCAGCTCTGAATATTGGCAGGTAAAAGAATGGCAGAATAAATATTTCTTTAGTAACTCCATCTATGTCATTCTTTGGCATCTTTCACATTGTAGCAAAGCTCCTCCAATTTCTCATCTTTTATTACATGACATATATCATGTTAGGCTTTATCATGTTTTTGCAAAGAACACCACTAAGTCCGGAATGTTTAATTTTCTTCATTACAGCACAGTATTCTCTGTAAAACTCTATAACTGAGTGTTTCCTCATCAGAGGAATCATCTTTAAGGAAAATAATATTCAAAAAACACTTCAGGAATCTTGAGAGAAATATTGTCTTTCTTAAAATTAGACTAACCTCCGGTAACACACTTGACATGATGTTATATAAAAAGTTTAGCCTTTGTTACCCCAGCCAGACTCCCTGTATAACTAGTCTTAACATCATGACAGAAAAAAAACACCTTTATGTGTTACATTTTATCCCAAGTTCATATGTGCACTATAAATGGAATGCGGCTGTGTTTGCATGTGAGCACTTGCCTGCTTGCTTGTGGTTTCTCCTCTGATAAACTTAAACAGATAGCCATAGTTCATTTTGAGGAAGAGGTTCTGTCATAATGATGCTTTAATCCTAGAAGATGAAGTGTTATGCATGCTTAAAGAACTAAATACAGTGCCCTCCACAATTATTGGCACCCCTGGTTAAGATGTGTTAAAAGCCTTAAAATAAATTCAATTTTTATTGCAGAAGCATAATCTCACACTGAAAATTGTAGAAAACTGTAACCCTTAACTCAAGTGAATTAAAACAAAAAATAAAAAATCCCTGACAGAAATAATTATTTTTCATAAAATCACCTGTTCCACAATTATTGGCACCCATAACAATTCCTAGAAAATAAATGTAATTGAAGCATTTCTGTCATTTCTACTGTAGTTTATAAAGTTGATCAGAGTATCTACGGTAGGAACCTTTAATTAGTAATTCATCACATCCTGTTTCCCTGGGGTATAAATATGATGTGACACAGAGGCCTATTTCTCTTATCCACTCTTCAACATGGGAAAGACAAGAGAACACACCATTCAAGTAAGGCAGATGTGTGTCGACCTTCATAAGTCAGGCAATGGCTACAAGAAAATAGCCACTCGCCTACACCTGCCCATATCTACAGTCAGAGGAATCATCAAGAAGTTTAAAACAACTGGAACAGTGGCAAACAAGCCTGGACGAGGATGCAAGTGTATCTTGCCACCACGCACAGTGAGGAGGATGGTAAGAGAAGTAAAACGTTATCCAAAGCTCACTGTTAGAGAATTGCATCAAAGAGTAGCATCTTGGGGTCACAAAGTCTCCATAACAACCATCAGGTGCTATCTACATGCCAACAAGCTGTTTGGGAGGCATGCACGGAAAAAGCCTTTTCTCACTTACAAGCATACACGTAAACGTCTGGAGTTCGCTAAGTGGTACTGGGACTTCAACTGGGACCGTGTGCTTTGGTCAGATGAGACCAAGATAGAGCTTTTTGGCAACAAACACTCTAATACATCACAAAAGATGAGTATGCGGAAAAGCACCTCATGCCCACTGTGAAGTATGGGGGAGGATCGGTGATGCTGTGGGCCTGTTTCTCTTCCAAAGGCCCTGGGAACCTTGTTAGGGTGCATGGCATCATGAACTCTTTGAAATACCAGGACATTTTAAATCAAAATCTGGTGGCCTCTGCCTGAAAGCTGAAGATGGGTCATCACTGGGTCTTTCAGCAAGATAATGACCCTAAACATGTGGCCAAATCTACACAAAAATGGTTCACCAGACACAAAATCAAGCTCCTCCCATGGCCATCTCAGTCCCCAGACCTCAACCCAATTGAAAACCTGTAGGGTGAGCTGAAGAGCAGAGTGCATAGGAGAGGACCCAGGACTCTGGACAATTTAGAGAGATTGTGCAAAGACGAATGGTTGAATATCCCTCTCTCTGTATTCTCCCATCTTGTGAAATGTTATAGGAGAATATTACGTGCTGTCTTGTTGGCAAAAGCGAGTTGTTCAAAGTATTAACATCAGGGGTGCCAGTAATTGTGGCACATATGATTCAATGTAAAAGAATTATTTCTTAAAGGTCCCATGGCATGAAATTTTCACTTTCTGAGGTTTTTTAATGTTAAAATGAGTTCCTCTGACCTTCTTAAGTCACCCCAGTGGCTAGAAATTTCATAATGTGTAAACCAAACTATGCCCAACATTTGAGAATGGCGCGTCAAAACGGCGCGTTGATAAGCTCTTCCCTTTACTACGTCAGCAAGGGAGATGATCCCCACGCCCCCCCCCCTGGATTCCCACCCACTGTATGGATTGCCCGCCCAGTTGTAGTGAGGAGACCATAGAGGACACAACAACATGGCATCACCTAAGCGAGCGAAACATGGAAATTGCGCTGTACATGGATGTGACAACACAGAAAAGAGTCTGTTTTTACTGCCGACGGGAGAGCCCCTGAAGACGCAGTGGCTTAATTTTATTTACTTCAATAATACGCCGTCGAGTCTACCTAAGACGGTGTATGTTTGTCGGAAGCATTTTCTTGAGGAATGTTTCCACAACTTGGGACAGTACAGGGCAGGTTTTGCACATCAACTGTCACTGAAGCCAGGGTCTGTACCAAGCATCCCTGCCGCATCAGCCACAAACACCGAACAAGTAAGTGTATAACTGGTCGTTTTGCCGTGTTTTAAAATCGGTGCGTTAGCCTAGCAATGGTTACATTAGCTGTGCAGCTAACCGCTTCCTGCAGTTAGCCAGGTAATCTGCGCTACAAAACTAAAGAGCATGCAGCATGCTCTGTTAAACTGAGTTTAGTCTGGAAATTGACTGTAACTTATGAGCTTATGTTTGACTATTGCTCCGCAATGCATGTCTTCTGTTGGATAAGCGATATGTTGCTGTAGTTGCTGCTTCTATCCTCTTTGGTTATGGAGTGCGTGTTCAAGCCTAGGGTATTATACGTTCGTAAACTACCACTTCGAACACTCTCACTCTCTGTTCTCTGTGTCACGTTGAGTTTACGAAAGGAGTCCGAGGGAGAACGGGGTTTTGTCTTAGCAGCGTGGCTACAGGCGCTGATAGCAGCAAGTATGTGTGTGCGCAGCTTGGTCAAGCCCCTCCCCCTCCCCCCATGGCCCGCCCCCACCCTCTACCCTTCCCCGCCTCCTGCTTCTCATTAGCAAAACGATGCACTGGGAAAAGCGCTGAAATGGGGCTTTCTCCCAGGAGGCTATATTTACGCGCCGAGGGTTCATTTCGAGAAAGGCTGCGGATATAACATCCGGAAGCCTCCACGAGCCCGTTTAAAGCATCAACAAACCACCATGCCATGGGACCTTTAATGTAGGATTTTTTTCCCACTGAATAAATGCACTTGAATTAAAGGTTGGATTTTTTTCTTTTTTTTTTGCATTGTTGTCCTATATATATATATTTTTAAAGAATGTATTAGAAGCCTAAGAACATATCTTAACGAGGGGTGCCAATAATTGTGGAGGGCGCTGTATGTAATGCAACTTTCCACTTCACAGCTATTTGTGACAGAAGTGAACTTGTGTGGTTAGTTTAACTAACCTAGTATTATAGTAACAGGTTTAAAAAGGCACATTTATTTCAAGACTGTATTAATATTACAAACATAAGGCAAGTATAGAGATGAATACAGTTACAAGCAGCATTTTCGGAAGTCCGAATAAGCTATGAAATGCATTGTATTGTTTTAGTCAGAAGTGGGAGCAAAGCTGATTAACAACAGTTCAGTGCACTTCAAATGAATGAGCTGAGTGAGGTATGAAATCATAGAATGTAGTCATATTTCAGACAGTGACCTCACACACTGACTAACACACTCAGATATGTGGGTCTTTCATAGAGGATACTTTGGACCAGCAGGCCAAGCACCCACCCACACACACACACACACACACACACACACACACACACACACAAAGGCTATACTTCCCAGCAGTACTGACTCATTGATAGTCAGACTTGTGATGACTTCTCATATTATACTGAGGATCAGCACCGGTGTTTTATTAGATCCTAAAAAAAAAAAAGGAAGACTGACTTTTCAGGAATGTAGGGGTTTTTTGACCAAATGAATACTTATTCATAACCTTACTGCACTGCTTTTCTTCCCACATATTTATTATATATTTAATCTTGTCGTCTTAGCATAACACTATAGAAGATATAATAGTAAGAATTTAATTATACAGTGCAAGCTGCCTCTCAGTGCATACAAATATGAAGTTTTTAACCCTCTACTGCACATTATCATATGAAAATATACCATTGATATAGATTTTTTTTGTTTTGTGTCAAAATTGCTCACGGTTGGTATTTTTTTTTTAATAGCTGACCATTATTTAAATGTTGTTTTTGAAAAAGACTGTTTTTTCATTTAGAAAAATGGCACAGTGATATCACTGTTATTCCTTTTAATATTTTTGTATTATTATTATTATTATTACTAATGATTTACACAGCTGTTGTTCAGAACATGGACACAAGCGTATTCCATGGCTGGGGTATGAACAGGATGGCATTGGCTATTCCTACAGATAATAGTGAAGATAAATTAGATCATACTGAGGTGTGAATCAGCAATGTAGGAAATGAGCAAGAGGCAGTTTTATTAGAAACTCAGAAAGATAGCACAAGTATGAGGAATAACAAGTTCAGATGTCATGTAATTAAAATATAACTCTCTCATATGCCAATAAGTGGGAGGGATTTGATTTCTGAAAGAACCTAATCGAGTTTCAGATTCAAATTCACAATAGAAAAGTGCAAAAACCTGGTTGAAAGGAGTTGCACATTTCAAATACAATATGTACCTCTGTTCATCAGTGATGATAATAATTCAGTAGGGCTATCTTTGCTGTATAGGTTCCTCCCCCCCTTATATGGCAACCCACATCAAAATACTGTACCTTAAATAAGTAGTACACACCTATTATATTATAGGTATTTAGCAGATGCTTTTATCCAGAGAGACATACAACATACCCAGAGGGGTTAGGTGCCTTGCTCAAGGACACTTCAGCCACTCCTGTTGGTCCCAGGAATCAAACCAGCAACCTTTTGGTACCAAAGCACCTTCTCTACCATGGGCGTCGCCACCATTGAATGTGAAGGGAACTTGTCCCTTTCACATTTCATAATTCTTCGTTTGGACCCCCCCCCCCCCCCCCCCCCACACACACACACACACACACACACACATTTAACATAAAATATTAGTTCACCCAGCACCGTTTCTATTGCTTCGTGAAAGAATCCATTCCACTTGATCGATAAGAGAATACACATACCACTGAAAATCCACTCTGGGTTTTCCGGGCGTTACCTACAACAACTCACCACACGCAAGTGAAGTGAATCTCAGTGCAAGCAGAGACATTTTGGTGCAAGGTGCAGCTGCTCGAAAGTGGAGGACAGGGGCGTCAGAAGCATTTTTAATGTGGGGGGACACACTGGCGGGGGGTTTAGGGGTCCCCCCCCAGAAAATGTTTAATTAATTAGATGCCATTTCCTGCATTCTGGTGTATTTTTAACAGGTTGTTAAACACTTCATTTTACAAACAAGTCACTTAATTCAATGACTATTTTAGAGACTCAACAATAAGTCCTTATTCAACTAGTCCATACATTCATCAGCCTGTTTTTAAACCCACTACTATGCCTAAGATAATGAGATGAATGTGACACAATTTATCACCAACAATGACTTTATGGGTGCATTTTACTTTTTAGTTTGTTTTTCCTTTTTTATTTAGTTTTAGATGTAACACAACATGCCACTGTGCCAAGCAATAGTGACACTCAACTGTATGTTTAAAAATAAGAATATTCATAATTTCACACAATGAACAGGCATGACATGGCATCATGCAAACTTCATAACACAAACTCACACTGTGTCAAGCAACGGTGACACATAAAAAATAACTTCACACAATGAACAGGTGCAATTTTGTTAACCACCAACAGTGACTTTAGTGGGTGCATTTTACTTTTTTCCGATTTAGTGATTGTAACAGTTCGTATAGGTGGGTGGAGCACAGAAGGACGGCAGGCCAGACCTGAGTTCACAAAACTCTTTTTATTTAGCTTTTCAGCTTCTATGTTTACTCTCTCATACACTCAGCCACATGCACACACATCAGTCGTCTGGGTGGGGAGAGAGCTCCCTCTGTTCTCGCTCTCTCTCCTTAAATAGGGCGCGGTCACTGGGAAGACACACAAACACATTAATTAACAACAGGTGTAGTGATTCTGCCACTTACCTTCCCTGACTCCGCCCTCTGGTCACAGACCGATGCTTGACCACGCCCCCGCTGCCACATACCCCCACCGCCCGACTCAGGCCGGGCGGCCATCCGGCCGTCCGGCCTGCAGCCGACTCCCCCCCCCCCCTTGATGGGAGAGGAAGTCTGCCATGACCATCTGCGCCCCCGGCCTGTGGATCACCTTGAAGTTAAAGGGTTGGAGTGCCAGATACCAACGGGTGATCCGCACGTTGGCATCGTTCATGCAGTGGGGCCACTGGAGGGGCACGTGGTCCAAACAGAGGGTGAAAGGGCGTCCCAGCAGGTAGTAACGGAGGGTGAGGACCACCCACTTGATTGCCAGGCACTCCTTCTCAATCGTTCTGTAGCGCCCCTCACTCACCGACAGCTTATGACTGATATACAGTACTGGGCGATCCTCCCCCTCCACCTCCTGGGACAAAACCGCCTCCAGCCCTCTGTCCGACGCATCCGTCTGTAACATAAAGGGGAGAGAAAAGTCAGGGGAGTGTAAAAGTGGCCCCCCACACAGTGCAGCCTTTACCTTAGAAAAAGCCCACTGGCATTGCTCCATCCACTGGACCGGATCTGGTGCCCCCTTTTTAGTCAGATCAGTCAGTGGGCTGGTGACGTCCGAATAATTAGGTATAAACCTACGATAATAGCCAGCCAGCCCCAGGAACTGTCTCACCCCCTTTTTGGTCTTGAGCCTCAGGCAGGCCGCAATTGCTGCTGTCTTGTTAATTTGGGGACGCACCTGCCCGTTGCCTAAGTGGAAGCCCAGATACCGTACTTCCACCCGCCCAATCGTACACTTCTTTGGGTTGGCTGTGAGACCCGCTCGCCTCAGCGACCTAAGGACGGCCCTCAGATGTTCGAGGTGCCTCGGCCAGTCATTACTATAGATAATAATGTCGTCAAGGTAGGCGGCCGCATAGGTGACGTGGGGGCGGAAGACCCTATCCATCAGCCGCTGAAACGTAGCGGGTGCCCCAAACAGCCCAAAAGGAAGTGTGACAAATTGGTGTAAGCCGAACGGTGTGGAAAAGGCCGTTTTTTCTCGGGATAATGGAGTCAAGGGGATCTGCCAATAACCCTTTGTTAAATCCAGTGTCAAGTAAAAACGAGCCGTGCCTAGCCGATCGAGCAACTCATCAATATGAGGCATTGGGTACGCGTCGAATTTAGACACCGCATTGACTTTTCTGTAGTCTACACAGAACCGGACCGACCCGTCGGCCTTGGGTACCAAGACCACCGGGCTGCTCCAGTCACTGTGGGACTCCTTGACGATGCCCATTTTGAGCATGGCCTTGAGTTCTTCCCAAACCACTTTTTTTCTTGTGCTTGGGTAACCTGTAAGGGCGGCTACGCACTACCACCCCCAGGGGCGTCTCAATGTGGTGCTCTATGAGGTTGGTGCAGCCGGGCAGGGGCGAGAACACGTCCGAAAACTCGGTCTGCAACTGGGCAACCTCCGCAAGTTGGGTTGGGGAGAGGTGGTCTCCACAGGGGACCGGAGAGGTACGTGATGCCAATGTTCCCTTTTGAACCTCCGGCCCCAGCTCCGCCTTCTCCGGAACAACCGACACCAACACCACAGGGACCTCCTCGTTCCAGAGTTTGAGCAGGTTGAGGTGGTAAATCTGTAGTGCCCCACCCCTATCCGTTCGCCTCACCTCATAGTCAACGTCCCCGACTCGCCGTGTGACCTCAAAAGGTCCTTGCCATTTGGCGATCAATTTGGAGCTCGATGTGGGCAACAGTACAAGTACCTTATCTCCCGGTGCGAACTCCCTAAGGCACGTACCCTTGTCGTACAGGCGGGTTTGTCGTTCTTGGGCCTGCTGCAAATTCTCCTGAGTTAGGTGCATGAGTGTGTGGAATTTTGCGCGCAGGTCAATAACATATTGGATTTCATTTTTACTTGGTGAGGGTCCCTCCTCCCAATTTTCCCGCAGCACATCTAGAATGCCGCGAGGCTTACGCCCGTATAATAATTCAAACGGGGAGAACCCCGTGGAGGCTTGGGGGACCTCTCGCACTGCAAATAGCAAGGGTTCGAGCCATTTATCCCAATTACATGCGTCCCCACTTACGAATTTTTTAATTATATTCTTGAGGGTGCGATTGAACCATTCAACTAAACCGTCCATTTGTGGGTGATACACGCTGGTGCGGATTGGCTTAATACCCAACAACCCATACAGTTCCTTCAGTGTACGTGACATAAACGAGGTGCCTTGGTCAGTCAGAATCTCTTTCGGGATTCCAACTCGGGAGATAACGCAGAAGAGTGCCTCAGCAATACTGCATGCTGAGATATTGCGAAGAGGCACTGCTTCCGGGTATTGCGTTGCATAGTCCACCAGAACTAATGTAAAGCAGTACCCTCGTGTTGACCGATCTAATGGCCTGACGAGATCCATTCCAATTCTTTCGAACGGGGTCTCGCTTAATGGTAGAGGGCGCAAAGGCGCTTTTGGAATGGCCGCTGGATTTACTAACTGGCATTCACGGCACGCCGTACACCACCTACGGACATCGCCGTGAATCCCTGGCCAATAGAACCGGGCCATTATTTGGGCTAGTGTTTTATCCTGCCCTAAGTGTCCAGCCATGGGATTAAAGTGAGCCGCCTGGAATACCAATTCCCGGCGGCTCTTTGGAATTAAAAGCTGCATGACTTGCTCTTTAGTTTGAGTGTCCTGCGTCACTCGGTATAATCTATCCTTCATAATCGCGAAGTAGGGGAAGGACGGGGTAGCGTTTGGCTGGAGCGTTTGACCATCGATTACTCTCACTTGGTCAAACGCATGCCGCAGAGTCTCGTCTCACGACTGCTCTAATAGGAAATACGCGAGGGATTCCCCAACAGAGAGAGTTGGGGCTGGTGGCTCCTCACTCTGACGCAGAGATGACGTAGACGGCTCTATGACAGCTGCTCCCGCCAAAGCAACACCGGGACCTCCCCCTGTTAAATTATGGCAGGACCCACTCTTCATTAAGTGTGTCATTAAATCCCGAAATCCCGGCCAATCAGTCCCCAAAATTATAGAGTGGGTAAGGCGAGGATTAACCGCCGCCTTCACTATACATTTTTCCCCTCGAAAAAAAATGTGGACCGACACTAAGGGGTAGTTGTGAACATCCCCGTGCACACACAACACCTTCACCAATTGTGCTCCCCCCAATGCCTCGTCTTGCACCAGGCTTTGGTGGATTGAGGTCTGATTACAGCCAGAATCCACCAACGCCTGATATGTATCCCCTTGGATACTCACCAGTATGCGATACGCTCCGGCCCGATCGAGGGCGGCTCCTGGCGCGTCGGGGATCCAAACCACCGCGCCCACCTCCATTACCGAGCACTGCTGTTGGAGGTGGCTCGGCTCCCTGCAGCGCCAGCAAACCGGCCTGGGCTTCCTCTCTGCACTAGTGCTCTGGGGCTCACTCACCTGAGGGGGGGAGAGACAGACACAGAAGGGAGAAACGGGAGGGCACTGCGGGTGCAGCGGGCCGGCTGGGGTGGTGCCGGCCCCCGTCTCCACAGTGCGGGAATGGGGCGAAGAGGAGACACAGGAGGAGGATAGAGAGAGAGAGAGAGGAGAGAAGAGGTCATCTGCTGTCCTGCCATCGGGACAGCCGCCAAATGGTCCTCTGCCAGCTCGATTGCCTGATCCAGCGATGCTGGGCGGTGGCACTGGACCCACTCTGCGGTTCCTGCTGGTAAACGTGCAATGAACTGCTCCAGTACCACCTGGTCGATGAGTCCCTCGGCATCACGGTTGTCGGCCCTCAACCACTGCCAGCAGGCATCCCGGAGTTGCTGGCCAAACACGAATGGCCGGCCGACTTCCTCCAAGCGCAAAGCGCGGAAGCGCTGACGTTGTTGCTCGGGGGTGCGCCCCACCTGCTGGAGGACGGCCCGGCGAAGGTTCATGTAGGCCAGCCGGCGGTCAGCGGGGAGCTGTAGTGTGGCCAGCTGCGCCTCTCCCGTTAGCAGGGGGAGGAGGCGCGCCGCGCGCTGTTCCATCGGCCACCCCGAGGTCTCTGCTATCTGCTCAAAGAGTGTGAGGAAGGCCTCGGGGTCGTCCTGCGGGCCCATCTTTGTGAGGGTGAGAGGGGAAGGGCCCATGGTGGTGGAGATGGTGGACCCTGCCGACGCGAGGAGGTGCCGGAACGCCCGACGATCTTCCTGTTGCGCCAGCACCAGGGCCTCGAACCGTTGTTCTTGCTCCTTTCAGAGGGCGAGCAGCGCCTGGTGCTGGCTTTGTTGGGCCGTGGTGAGGGCGTGGATCAGGTCTGCGAAAGGGGAGGACTCCATGGGGCTGTTCTCTTCTGTGCTCATTCCCGGGTTTCAGCACCACTGTAACAGTTCGTATACATGGGTGGAGCACAGAAGGACAGCAGGCCAGAACTGAGTTCACAAAACTCTTTTTATTTAGCTTTTCAGCTTATATGTTTACTCTCTCATACACTCAGCCACATGCACACACATCAGTCGTCTGGGTGGGGAGAGAGCTCCCTCTGTTCTCGCTCTCGCTCCTTAAATAGGGCGCGGTCACTGGGAAGACACACAAACACATTAATTAATGACAGGTGTAGTGATTCTGCCACTTAACTTCCCTGACTCCGCCCTCCGGTCACAGACCGATGCTTGACCATGCCCCCGCTGCCACAGTGATACTCATAACAAAAATGACACGGCATCATGCAGTCTTCATAACACAAAATTACACTGTGTCAAGCAACGACACATAAAAGAGAACTTCACACAATGAACAAGTGCAGTTTTGTCAACCTACGGTACATGCAATGGTGGTACTACAGTAACATTTACAGATTAGTATAACAAATAGATTTATAGATATAACTCCTTACATTGGTGCCACCACAATTTCTACCACTTCATAACTTTTATCCCCCTTTCCTTCACAATCCACCTGGAATAACATCCATCTTTCTCCATTGTTTTCCTTTCTACTATTCCTTCCCCATACACTGATTTCCCATGTTACTTTCCAGAAAACTGGCAAAGACCAGACCAAACAAGTTCTTCAAATCACAACAGGGAATCAATAAATATTGTCAAGGACCAGACAGGAAAGGAGATCAAATGCACTCGAACCACAGTTTATTAATAGCAGGGGAAAAGGGAGTTGGGAGAATGTGTGTGTGAGAAGTTCAGTGGTAGGAGGACTGAGAGGCTGGTGGGAGTGTGGTGGTGACATCTGAGGTCTCCCATCCAAGTACTGACCAGGCCCAATTCTGCTTAGCAGCTGAACTCAGATAGGATCAGGCATAGTCAGAGAGGTGTGGCTGTAGGCTGACAGCTCTTGGGTTTCAGGCAGTCTCCCAGCAAGCAGTCCCTCAGCAGGCAGGAGATAGAGAGCAGGCTGGAACACAGAGTCACAAATCAGGTAGCAAGATAGGGGACAGAAATGCAGGGTCAGGTTACCAGGGCAGAAGAGTAGGGCTCCAGGCAGGGCTGCTCACACCAGGCAGATGGAGAGGCAGGCGAGCAGCAGGGCTGGGCGAGCTGGAGATCAGGCGAAGGTACAGGAGAGGCAGGCAAGAGGCAGAGTCGACAGGACAGAAGGCAGATCAGGTTACCGGGGCTGGAGAGCAGACAGAATCAGACAGAACAGAATATCTTCAGGAATCAGAGTAGTAGGAACACAGAGCAGGTTATGATGCTGGAAGTTGCAGATGATCTGACACTGAGGCTTGGGAGAACTGCAGCTTAAATACACACAGGAGGGAAGCAGGTGATCGGCAACAGCCAATGACAGTCACTGAAAGTTAATAAGAGGAAGTGAGAGCGGGCATGGCCGGTAATGCTGAGTGGAGATGTTACCTGAAGAGAGAAGCCCACAGGTAGGACCATGACAGAACCTCCCCCCCCAAGGGACGGCTCCACAAGTCCCTAGCCACAGATCCACCAAGACGGGCGGGAGGAGGGGGAATACCGGTGGAGGGTCAGAACTCCTCTGACCGGTCAGTGTCCAAGGCCTCAGGATCTGGTTCAGAATCGGACTCGGGGACAGTAGCGGTTGGCGCATCGTCATTCCGACAAGGACCCCTTGGTCGACCCCTCCGGTTGGCCGGCTGGTCCGGATGCAGGCGATGAAAGGTGCTGATGAGGGTACAGTCTAAAATTCTCCCAGCAGGAACCCACATCCTCTCCTCAGGACCATAGCCCTCCCAATCCACCAGGTATTGGAGGCCCCTGCCCCTGCACCGTGACTTCAGCAGTCGCCGGACGGAGTAGACCGGGCCACCATCGATGAGACGAGGAGGAGGAGGAGAAGGTGCAGCTGGGACCAGCGGGCTCTCATGCACTGGCTTAATCTTCAAGACGTGGAAGCTGGGGTGCACTCTCATAGACTTGGGCAGTCGGAGCCAGACAGCAGACTGGCTGATTATCCTCTGGATCGGAAATGGTCCGACGAACCGAGGTGCCAGCTTACAAGACTCCACCTGGAGGGGCAGGTCCTTGGCTGACAACCACACCTTCTGGCCCACCCGGTAGGTGGGCGCAGGCGTCCTCTGCTGGTTGGCTCCAATGGAGTAGCTGGTGACTGACTTGAGGAGTGCAGTGCGGGCTTGAGACCAGGTGTGGCGGCATCGGCGTGCATAGGTGAGGGCAGACGGGCAGGTGACCTCTCCCTCCTGGCTGGGGAACAGGGGTGGTTGGTAGCCATACACGCAGTGGAATGGGGACAGTCCAGTGGCTGAGCTGGTGAGGGAGTTGTGAGAGTATTCCACCCACAGCAGGTGCTCACACCAGGCCCTAGGGTTGCGTGACGCCATGCACCGAAGTGCCTTCTCCAACTCCTGGTTAGTCCGCTCAGACTGGCCGTTGGACTGGGGTCGGAATCCGGAGGTGAGGCTGGCGGTGGCCCCAAGCAGGTGACAGAATTCCTTCCAGAAAGAGGAGGTGAATTGCATCCCCCTGTCCGAAACGATGTCCCTGGGCAGCCCATGGATGCGGAAGACCTGCTGCAGGATGATCTGGGTGGTCTCTTTGGCCGACGGTAGTTTTGGGAGGGGAACAAAGTGTGCCATCTTGCTAAAACGGTCCACGATGGTGAGTATGACAGTCATCCCGTTAGAAGGGGCAGACCCGTAACAAAATCCAGGGAAATGTGGGACCAGGGTCGCATAGGCACAGGCAGAGGCTGGAGCAAACCGGCAGGAGGCCGGCTGGAGGATTTATTCTGATTACAGGTAGGGCAGGCTCGGATGAAGTCTCGCACATCCCTGCTCATAGACGGCCACCAGAACTGTTGGGTGAGCAGGTGGTAGGTGCGAGTGGAACCAGGGTGGCAGGCTAGATGGGAGTCGTGTCCCCATTGTATAACCTGGGATCGCAGGTCTTCAGGAACAAGGAGGCGACTTGCAGGGCATGCACTGGGGCTGGGTTGGTCACGGAGGGCTTCCCGCACTCGTTCTTCGATGTCCCAGGTCAGAGCAGCAACGATACAGGGGTCAGGTAGGATGGGAGCCGGATCCTTGGAGGAGGCATCATCCTTCTGGAACTGGCGGGAGAGTGCATCAGGTTTGGTGTTGTGAGATCCGGGCTGGTATGAAAGGGTGAAATTGAATCTGGTGAAAAAGAGAGCCCAGCGGGCCTGTCTGGGGTTGAGTCGTTTGGTGGTGCGGATGTATTCCAGATTCTTATGATCTGTCCAGACCAGGAATGGGACTATGCACCCCTCCAGCCAGTGAAGCCATTCCTCCAGGGCGAGCTTGACCGCCAGCAGTTCCCGGTTGCCTATGTCGTAATTGCATTCGGCCAGTGATAGCCGGCGGGAGAAGAATGCACGGGGTGGAGTTTGTTGTCATCCGCTGACCTCTGTGAGAGCACTGCCCCAACTCCCACATCCGAGGCGTCCACCTCAACAATGAATTGCCGCTCCGCATCTGGCATCTGGAGGACGGGAGCAGTGGTGAACCGAGCCTTGAGGGTGGCAAAGGCTTCGTTGGCAGCCGGAGTCCAGGTGAAGGGCTGTTTGGTGCTGGTCAAGGCGGTGAGGGGTGATGGAACGGTGCTGTAATTACGAATGAATTTCCTGTAGAAATTAGCGAAGCCCAGGAACTGCTGAAGCTTCTTCCTGCTCTCTGGTACTGGCCATGAAGTCACAGCTGAGACTTTGGCAGGGTCCATCTGGATGCTCCCCTCTGCCACAATGTACCCCAGGAACACCACAGACTTGGCGTGAAACTCACACTTCTCTGCCTTGACGAAAAGGGAGTTTTCAAAGAGATGACGGAGCACTTGCTGGACATGCTGGGTGTGTTCGGACAGGGTTTTAGAGAAGATCAGGATGTCATCAAGGAAAACGAACACGAACTTGTTCAACATATCTCGCTGGACATCATTCACCAGAGCCTGGAATACCGCTGGCGCGTTGGTAAGGCCAGACGGCATCACCCGGTATTCATAGTGACCGGTGGGGGTGTTGAATGCGGTCTTCCACTCGTCTCCCTCCCTTATCCGAACCAGGTGGTAGGCATTCCGGAGATCGAGTTTGGTGAAGATCGTGGCTCCCTGGAGCAGCTCGAAGGTGGAGGTAAGCAGTGGGAGAGGGTATCGGTTCTTGATGGCGATGTCGTTGAGACCCCTGTAATCGATGCAGGGGCGCAGGGATCCATCCTTCTTTCCCACAAAGAAGAACCCAGCGCCGGCGGGAGAAGAGGATGGATGGATGAGGCTGGCAGCCAGAGAGTCACTGATGTAGGCCTCCATCACCTTCCTTTCTGGGGCGGACAGAGAGTAGAGACGGCCCTTGGGTGGTGCAGTGCCTGGGAGGAGATCAATGGCGCAGTCGTAGGGCTGGTGAGGAGGCAAGGAAGTGGCCTTGGCTTTGCTGAATACCTCCCGAAGGCTGTGATAACACACTGGGACATTAGTGAAGTCGGGGGCAGAGCTGGTAGGTGGAGTACGAGGGGTTAGAGTGGAGGCTCGTAAGCAGGTCCGGTGGCAGTCCTTGCCCCATTCTCTTATCGCTCCAGTGGCCCAGTCGAGGTGAGGACTGTGCTGGCGGAGCCATGGATAGCCCAGGATGAGAGGTTGGCCGGGGGAACGGAGCAGGTGAAACTGGATGGTTTTGTGGTGGTTGCCTGACAGAGTCATCAGGACAGGGGCAGTGAGGCAGGTGACGGTGCCAAGGAGATGGCCATCCAGCGCCCTGGCTGGAACGGGAGAGGATAAGCGATGGCTTTGCAGACCCAACTGGCGCGCAAGCTCGGTGTCCATGATGTTAGCCTCGGCACCAGAGTCAACCAGGGCAGCCAGGGTGTGGGTGGAATCCGACAGACGAAGGCAAACTTGGAGCATAGGTTTCTGGCTGGTGGAGGATTGGATGATCATTGTGCTCAGCCGGGCCCCTCCTATGTCCGGTGAGCTCGGGCTTCTCCGTGCGCTGATGACTGACTGAGTCTGGCGGGCCCTCTCTCATCGATGGGTCTGGACCCGGCGGTCAATGCGGACGGCCAGGGCGATGGCCTCATCGAGTGTCGATGGTTGTTCGTACGAGACCAATTTGTCCTTCATGTAGTCGGCCAGGCTGTGCAGAAAGGCGTCCACCAGCGCCTGCATGTTCCACTTGCTGCACTGGGCCAAGGTCTGGAAGTCGATCAAGTAGTCAGCCACTGTTCGTCTGCCTTGGCGAATACTCATCAGTCCTCCGGATGCCTCTACCGCCGAAGAGCCCAGGTCAAAGACCTTAATCATCTCCGCTGCAAACAGGGAGAAGGAGGCACACGCTGGTGTCCGGCGTTCATACTCAGCAGTCCCGGCCAGTCAGACAAGTGATGACAAAGGCCACCTTCACTGCCTCCGACGCGAAGGTTCTGGGCTGCAGGTCGAACAGCAACCGGCAGCTGGTCAGGAAAGCACGGACTTGGGAGGGGTCACTGTCAAAACACTCCGGACTGCCGACCTTGGGTTCCGGGGCATCGAGTGCAACAGGAGCACCTCCTGGAGCTGGCCAGTCAGTGGCGGGTATGACAGGGGCTGATGCAACGATGGTTGACTCGGAGGAGCAGGGGGTGCTAGGGCAGTGACCAGCTGGAGTGCTTGGTCCAGTCATTGTTGCTGGAGCTGATGACCAAGCAGGATCAGGGCTGCAACATCGGCAGACATCCGACTGACATCTCCTTCAGTGCACTGCAGCCGGTCTAGGGCAGAGGGTTCAGGTGTTGACTCCATATCTAGGTCAGATCGTTCTGTCAAGGACCAGGCAGGAGAGGAGATCAAATGCACTCAAACCACAGTTTATTAATAGCAGGGGAAAAGGGAGTTGGGAGAATGTGTGTGTGAAGTTCAGTGGCAGGAGGACTGAGAGGCTGGTGGGAGTGTGGTGGTGACATCTGAGGTCTCCTATCCAAGTACTGGCCAGGCCCAACCCCGCTTAGCTTCTAAGATCAGACAGGATCAGGCGTAGTCAGAGAGGTGTGGCTGTAGGCTGACAGCTCTTGGGTTTCAGGCAGTCTCCCAGCAAGCAGTCCCTCAGCAGGCAGGAGATAGAGAGCAGGCTGGAACACAGAGTCACAAATCAGGTAGCAAGATAGGGGACAGAAATGCAGGGTCAGGTTACCAGGGCAGAAGAGTAGGGCTCCAGGCAGGGCTGCTCACACCAGGCAGATGGAGAGGCAGGCGAGCAGCAGGGCTGGGCGAGCTGGAGATCAGGCGAAGGTACAGGAGAGGCAGGCAAGAGGCAGAGTCGACAGGACAGAAGGCAGATCAGGTTACCGGGGCTGGAGAGCAGACAGAGTCAGACGGAACAGAATATCTTCAGGAGTCAGAGTAGTAGGAACACAGAGCAGGTTATGACGCTGGAAGTTGCAGACGATCTGACACTGAGGCTTGGGAGAACTGCAGCTTAAATACACACAGGGGGGAAGCAGGTGATCGGCAACAGCCAATGACAGTCACTGAAAGTTAATAAGAGGAAGTGAGAGCGAGCGTGGCCGGTAATGCTGAGTGGAGATGTTACCTGAAGAGAGAAGCCCACAGGTAGGACCATGACAAATATCATCAGAGCAGACTTGACCTCATTCTTGGCATTACAATAAGGCAGGCTTACTGGGTTTGAATTAAATGATAGCTAACATTAAGCTAGCTGATACATCTAACATTGACTAGCCAGCTAACTGCACTAACATTTCCATTGGGACAAAAAACCCTGTCCTGTGGGGAAAGTTTGACTTACTTTCCACTTCTTTGTAAAGAATTTCCTTATGTCCATTGTGTCTGGGGAGGGAGCAAATACTGCAAACAACTCATCATCAACCAAGAATACCCAATTAGGCTAAGCTTATTTCATTGTTTAATTGAACATTAATTTAATTGTGGCTCAGGTGGATAAGGTGCCATACCATGAATCTGGGGACCTGGGTTTGATTCTGACCCGAGGTCATTTCCTGTCTCTACACTGTCCTATCCAATAAAGGTGAAAAAAGACCAAAAATATCTTTAAAAAAAATTGCTAGCTATCATTTAATTCAAGCCCAGTAGGCCTACCTTATTGTAATGCCAAGAATGAGGTCAAGTCTGCTCTGATGATATTTATTGATTCCCTGTTGTGATTTGAAGAACTTATTTGGTCTGGTCTTTGCCAATTTTCTGGAAAGTAACATGGGAAATCAGTGTATGGGGAAGGAATAGTAGAAAGGAAAGCAATGGAGAGATGTTATTCCAGGTGGATTGTGAAGGAAAGGGGGATAAAAGTTATCTCATCTCCTCTCATTATCTCTAGCCGCTTTATCCTGTTCTACAGGGTCGCAGGCAAACTGGAGCCTATCCCTGCTGACTACGGGCGAAAGGCGGGGTACACCCTGGACAAGTCGCCAGGTCATCACAGGGCTGGATAAAAGTTATGAAGTGGTAGAAATTGTGGTGGCACCAATGTAAGAAGGAGTTATATATATAAATCTATTTGTTATACTAATCTGTAAATGTTACTGTAGTACCACCATTGCATGTAGGTTGACAAAACTGCACTTGTTCATTGTGTGAAGTTCTCTTTTATGTGTCGTTGCTTGATACAGTGTGATTTTGTGTTATGAAGACTGCATAATGCCATGTCATTTTTGTTATATCACTAAATTGGAAAAAAGTAAAATGCACCCACTAAAGTCACTGTTGGTGGTTAACAAAATTGCACCTGTTCATTGTGTGAAGTTATTTTTTATGTGTCACCGTTGCTTGACACAGTGTGAGTTTGTGTTATGAAGTTTGCATGATGCCATGTCATGCCTGTTCATTGTGTGAAATTATGAATATTCTTATTTTTAAACATACAGTTGAGTGTCACTATTGCTTGGCACAGTGGCATGTTGTGTTACATCTAAAACTAAATAAAAAAGGAAACACAAACTAAAAAGTAAAATGCACCCATAAAGTCATTGTTGGTGATAAATTGTGTCACATTCATCTCATTATCTTGGGCATAGCGGTGGGTTTAAAAACAGGCTGATGAATGTATGGACTAGTTGAATGAGGACTTATTTTTGAGTCTCTAAAATAGTCATTGAATTAAGTGACTTCTTGGTAAAATTAAGTGTTTAACAACCTGTTAAAAATACACCAGAATGCAGGAAATGGCATCTAATTAATTAAACATTTTCTGTGGAAGGACCCCCAGAACCCCTGCCAGTGTGTCCCCCCCCACATTAGAAATGCTTCTGACGCCCCTGTTCTCTACCGTTTAGGCAGTGGCTTCCCCTATTATAAGCAATGTATTTTTAATATAAATTAATTTATTTCCATAGTGATTTATTATAAACAGTGTGATATTCCTAATTATACTTGTCAAAGTTACTAAAAATATTAACATTCATCTACTGTATTTGAGTGAAATGATAGATGCAGCTGTATGGATTTGTCAACATACACAGAGGAAATTGTTCTCTAGTCTCGGACTGCTGCTGTAGGTTTGTTGTTTAATCCAGTTGGGGATTTCTCCCTGCAGCTTAATCTCCTGAAACCCCCACACCAGTGCTTTGCAACACAATGCCAAACTGAAATTATCTACTACATTTGCATGGAGAGCTGCTAAAGCAGTGAACCAACAGTGAAGAAAAGGCCCCCATCTAGTGGTGAAACACACAATGGAGGACTCAATTATCCTGTATTACAGTTCATTTCATCTCAAGCCGCTTTATCCTGTTCTACAGGGTCACGGGCAAGCTGGAGCCTATCCCAGCTGACTACGGGCGAAAGGCGGGGTACACCCTGGACAAGTCGCCAGGTCATCACAGGGCTGACACATAGACACAGACAACCATTCACACTCACATTCACACCTACGGTCAATTTAGAGTCGCCAGTTAACCTAACCTGCATGTCTTTGGACTGTGGGGGAAACCGGAGCACCCAGAGGAAACCCACGTGGACACAGGGAGAACGTGCAAACTCCACACAGAAAGGCCCTCGCCGGCCACAGGGCTCGAACCCAGACCTTCTTGCTGTGAGGCGACAGCGCTAACCACTACACCACCGTGCCGCCCTATTACAGTTCACACATTTGTAATAAGATATTAGACTTACACTTCATAATACAGTTCACAAATTTTGGAGCACCTTCATGAGTCAGTGCATTTCCTTTAATTTATTAAATGACAGGTGAGCAAACTAACATCAGCTCTGTTAGCTGTACTTACAAAGTCCATGAAAGTCAAAAATAGAAAAGGCACTTACTAGAAATGGGACTGCTCTTTAACATGACACACATGGATTGTAATGATGCCATATTTGAGAACAAGCAAACATCATCGTTCTCACAAATAAGAATAGAATAAATGTAAGAAAGAAATGATAAGAGGACGGAATATTTTGTTTTACACAGTTATTGTGTACATGCAGGACAGAACAATAATAAATATTACTTTAAAATGTGTATACTTTTAACATGTCAGTTGTTTCTAACCGATATCTCTCTAACTAAAGTTAGAAAAATAGCATAAATATATTAGCTATATAAATCACAAATACACACGGAAAAAACACGGTTCAGCATATAAAAGTGTTCACAATAATTTCTTAATGAATTAAGAAACCAGGAACTATTGTCACTATACATTATAAACCTTTCTTTTATGAAAATAGTTCAAAAAAAAAAAAAGCCAGTACATTGTCAAACGCAAGGCAAGATTTGCTCACAAATCCATTGTTAATTAAGTATATAATCCTTTTTCTAACATGTGTATGAAACTTATCTAAAGCATACAATATTGGTATTTACTTATATTCAAAAGATATTGCATTATAAATACCTACATGGCATTTGCGTACTTTGTCAATGGAATAAAAAGAGCTGTTAATTGGTGCATTAATATAGACAAAACATGATCTGGCTCTCAGTGCAGAAGAAGCTACTGGTTAAATGCAAGATTTCGCACTGTGTTTGGTGTCCGTTCCATGTTTCTGCTCAGGCGTTGGTGTACTGTATGAGTCTGACTGTTCTGTATGTGCTAATATCCAGTGCACTTTCTTGCATCGGACATTTGTTGAAATTTATTTTCATACATTATCTTTCAACTTAGGTTTTGTTGTGCTGTCTGTGTTAATGGGAATTGTTGCGGTCATTGGCGACATCCTGCAGGCGGCGGAGGAGAGCGCTGTGGTTCTCCTGGCACAGCCTCTTAGCAGGAGACTGCTGCTCCTCCTCGAGAGCCATGCTGCGCTTCTTAGTGGGCGTCTCTCCAGTACGGAGCATACTGTTAATCTCCTGCAATCGCTGGGAGAAAATCAGAGATGAGTAAGTAAAAGAACAGTGTGTGTAAATGTTACAGAAATCACACCAGACAGAGAAGATAAAAATATTTATTATATCCACATTCACTGGATATGAACAATCACGTGCTCTGATTGGCTACTCTACTACTAGGATATCATCTCATATACCATGAGTAGAAAAAAATAAAATGGCGGAACATGTTGCTGAACCACCCAAGGACGAAATAAAAACTCTACTCGAAAACAAAACCCCAAAAAGCAACAAAATATGTAATTAAAGTATTTGATGGTAAGAACGTATCTTTTTTTTTAATTTTTCAAGAATTATTATTAAAGCATTTTTCACAAATTGTTGCTGCTATTTCGCCGGTTTGTTTATATTCTAAGCGGAAATGATTTTGTCGGATGTTTTGTATAAAACCTTTATTTATTGAATTTGTAAAAAATGAAAATAAAAATGCTCTGTTTCTCAAAATCCAGTGAATGTGGATAGAATAAAACAATCTTGTCATACATGGCTTATAGCCAACTTGGCGCTATCAGCTCATGTATGACTTGATTTTGTGGAATAACTGTTACATTGCAAAAAATGATGTCTTAGTAAGTGAAAACATCTTGAAAATAGTTGAAACGATCTAGCGTTTCCTATTAGAAGAATACAAGACACCAATTCTGAGATTATTAAACCTAGTTCTAGATTGCAACCAACTTATTCTAAGATGTCTTGTCAAGTAAAATTATCTGTCCATGCAGCAAGATCATTTCACTACTATTAAGTAATTTTCTCCTCAAATTCAGTTTTCAATTTTTTTGCAGTGTATAGACTTTGTGTATCAGTGTGTTGCTTCACATTTGAGGGACTTGAGCTGATGTAGTAGAAGATCTTGTCTCTGGGGGTGAGTGGACTGCCAGTCTTATGGGGAGAGATGTAGATGGAGTGATTGTGAGAAAGGAGAACTCTGCGTGGTGAACCAATCCGGAGCAAAGGATATGGACAGAGAGGTGGCGTCTCTGCCTACACGCATCAGAAATCACATGGACAATTAGACTAGTTTTTGAAAAGTCGTTAAAAAGAACAGTCTTGTTCTTGAATTTTAAGAATGATGAAAAATGTCACACAAAGCAAAAGCATCTCCCTACCCCTGCTTTAGGCGAGCTGGAGGAGTAGCGCAGGGCAAACTGTTTGATCTGTTTGATGTAGATGTGGTTGTAGAAACAAATGAGGTCCCCTCGCTCCTCCTCCTCCTCCTGCTCCTGCTCTGGCAGTGCGCCGGGCGTGCGGGTGGGTGTAGAGGAAGCACTGCTGGGTTGAGGAACAGGCAGTGTGCTACTGGAGCGCATTGACACGGGACTGCTGTTACCACTGACGGCTGCTGCGGAAGAGAAACAAAATGCGCTCTTATTCTCAAATTTACATTCAGATTGGATGAGCAAGGCTGAGCAAGTTTTGAAGTGATATACGATAACTTAAAACAATTTCAATCAAAAGGGGTTATAAATAGAAGTTATGTTTACTTGAGAATAGCATCAAATGACCCATCTTTGTAAATAGTATATTTTTTAAAAATGTTTTTTCATATCATTCATTGTTGTAATTGCTAAATTGTAAAAAACTAAAATTTTAAAACTACGATCTTAAAAAAGCTATGATTTTTTTTTATGTCACACAATTTATATCTATTGGTTTGCACTTTCACACGCCATAAGGAAGATGTACAAACATGCTTTTGTGTGTCTAATTATGTAAATATTTAAATAATACTGGCTGGCATTGAGTAATATATCAGATATATTCCATTCAGCTAGTGTGATCTTGAACGAGTCAAAGACAAGTTCAATATCATACTAGCTGAGTGGACTATACCTGATATACCACAAAAATAGCTAGCCAATATTATTATTATTATTATTATTCATACACATTCCTTTCGGGTGTTCAACGCATCCTAACGCATCCTTCTCTTTCAAAATTCTCCCCAAATCTTCCATACTTAACAAAGCAAACCTGGCAGCCATGTTTGTTTACAAATTGTCACAGTCACTCGTTAGCGTGGACGTTTTACATCTCTAACGTGTGACGTCATGTTGAGTTGACAACCATGCAATATCGTAAACCATATTCAACACTCATTCTCCATTGGGTAGACTGACGTAATACACATAGGATAAGCGATATGCGAACAATATTACATGCTATCAAACCAAATGAATGAAACCCACTCGAAGGGAATAGAACACGTTTTTATTCCATCGAAAAAGTGTCCTGCATGTATAATAACTTATATATGAAAGGATGTAGAGATGAAAACTGAAAGGATTTTATCTGTATATTATGTTGTAAAATTTATAAATGCATTGCTATAAAATCATAAGACTCGACCATGTATTGAACATATAATGAAGTTGTGCTGGTTGTATAGATAAAGTGTGTCTGTGTGTGTACCTTGTTCGGGCCCTCCCTCAGATGGAGAGTTCTGTCTGTTGTTTTCACTGTTGCCCGAGTGGCGTCTCTTTCGTCCTGATATCAGCACGCTCCTGTAAACCTGGAACATCACCATCATCATCATCATCATCATCATTACCATCATTGGCTTTATACTATATGGTATGTTGCCCAGTGATGATGTGCTTACACTGCTGCTGGCCTGAGGCTGAGATCTGTAACACTTCATGATGTTCTGGAAGGATTTATCATCTTTAGTCACCTGTTCAACACATAAGTAACAGATGGTGTAGAACAACCTAGAAAGGACACGCTTTTGCATTATTTTGTTTGATTCTGGTTTGTTTTCTTTCTCGAACCTTAGCCATGACATAGATGGCACACATGAGCAGTTGGTCGAGGTGGCGATCCATCATGAGCTCTGTACAGTGCACCAGCGAGTACTCGAAACAGGTAAAGATCTTCCTGCGCAGATCTGTGCTGATGTCCAACTTCACACACAGGTCTCGGAGACGCACACTGGCCAAGTGATACACCTGATACACATGACAGGAGGAAGAGGCCATTTACATACTGCACTTTGGGTCATGTATGTAATAGGCGCAGGAAATCACTTCGAACAAGACTAGTTTAACTAATCTAACATAATCCACACAAACGACTGAAGACTGCCAGGACGTGTTAGTGTTACACAACAGGCACAGTGCTCAAACAATGATGATATAGTACAGTGCTGTTTGCATTACTATATTCAGTTATTACATTAGCATGAGGCCCATTCGAACCAGGGATACACTGAACAAATACTCAGTACTGATACTGACCTAAAGTGCTGGATTGTTATTGGATATCAGGCAGATTTTCCAATCTGACCCTCTGACTACTATATTTTATGCCAAGTTTGATTGTGATGCATGACACAGATCATTCATATTAACATACAGTGGGGCAAAAAAGTATTTAGTCAGCCACCAATTGTGCAAGTTCTCCCACTTAAAAAGATGAAAGAGGCCTGTAATTTTCATCATAGGTACACTTCAACTATGAGAGACAGAATGGGGGGGAAAGAATCCAGGAAATCACATTGTAGGATTTTTAATGAATTAATTGGTAAATTCCTCGGTAAAATAAGTATTTGGTCACCTACAAACAAGCAAGATTTCTGGCTCTCACAGACCTGTAACAACTTCTTTAAGAGGCTCCTCTGTCCTCCACTCGTTACCTGTATTAATGGCACCTGTTTGAACTCGTTATCAGTATAAAAGACACCTGTCCACAACCTCAAACAGTCACACTCCAAACTCCACTATGGCCAAGACCAAAGAGCTGTCAAAGGAGACCAGAAACAAAATTGCAGACCTGCAGCAGGCTGGGAAGACTGAATCTGCAATAGGTAAGCAGCTTGGTGTGAAGAAATCAACTGTGGGAGCAATTATTAGAAAATGGAAGATGTACAAGACCACTGATAATCTCCCTCAATCTGGGGCTCCACGCAAGATCTCACCCCGTGGGGTCAAAATGATCACAAGAATGGTGAGCAAAAATCCCAGAACCACACGGGGGGACCTAGTGAATGACCTGCAGAGAGCTGGGACCAAAGTAACAAAGGCTACCATCAGTAACACACTACGCCGCCAGGGACTCAAATCCTGCAGTGCCAGACGTGTCCCCCTGTTTAAGCCAGTACATGTCCAGGCCCGTCTGAAGTTTGCTAGAGAGCATTTGGATGATCCAGAAGAGGATTGGGAAAATGTCATATGGTCAGATGAAACCAAAATAGAACTTTTTGGTAAAAACTCAACTTGTCATGTTTGGAGGAGAAAGAATGCTGAGTTGCATCCAAAGAACACCATACCTACTGTGAAGCATGGGGGTGGAAACATCATGCTTTGGGGCTGTTTTTCTGCAAAGGGACCAGGACGACTGATCCATGTAAAGGAAAGAATGAATGGGGCCATGTATCGTGAGATTTTGAGTGAAAACCTCCTTTCATTAGCAAGGGCATTGAAGATGAAACGTGGCTGGGTCTTTCAGCATGACAATGATCCCAAACACACCGCCCGGGCAACGAAGGAGTGGCTTCGTAAGAAGCATTTCAAGGTCCTGGAGTGGCCTAGCCAGTCTCCAGATCTCAACCCCATAGAAAATCTTTGGAGGGAGTTGAAAGTCTGTGTTGCCCAGCGACAGCCCTAAAACATTACTGCTCTAGAGGAGATCTGCATGGAGGAATGGGCCAAAATACCAGCAACAGTGTGTGAAAACCTTGTGAAGACTTACAGAAAACGTTTGACCTCTGTCATTGCCAACAAAGGGTATCTAACACAGTATTGAGATGAACTTTTGTTATTGACCAAATACTTATTTTCCACCATAATTTGCAAATAAATTCTTTAAAAATCAGACAATGTGATTTTCTGGATTTTTTTTCCCCTCATTCTGTCTCTCATAGTTGAAGTGTACCTATGATGAAAATTACAGGCCTCTCTCATCTTTTTAAGTGGGAGAACTTGCACAATTGGTGACTGACTAAATACTTTTTGCCCCACTGTATTAGCCTCATACCTATTTCATGCAATATAGCAAAAGAAGCTTGCAGTGAGACCATTGCTTATGAATACAATGTCAGTATCACCTCAGTACCTGGTATCAAACAACATTCAGTACATCGTTGTTGGTTTCATATTAAAATGGGAAAACTGAATGTTACTAATACTAAAACCTGCAGTTTTATCTTCAGGGCTGAACATTTACCCACCACTTAGTTTCTCAGTTTCCTACATTGTTTCTGCTTGCATATTGCCATTGCTTTGCTATTATCCTGCATTTTGTTGCCTTTTCACTCATTTGTTCTCCGTCTTCCTGTTCTGCCATTAACCCAGTTGCCTCTTGCAAATCTGTAAGCATCTTCTGCAACCTAGCCTTTAGCCTATTGTTCCATGTTACCTTTAGCAGTGTTATCATCTAGCTCTTAGCATATTATTAGCCTTGCTAGCCTAGCCTTGGTTTGTTTATACTGCCTCATTTGCCTATTTGTGTTTATGATTGTTATTTGGATATTTGTCATTTAGTATTAAATACTGTTCATTAACCCTAGTGTGGTTGTCTTTATTCCTGATCTAGGCTGGATCACTGCTGGAACAAATTTACTGAGGAAACCTAGTGTCATCCGAATACAAAAGAAAATAAACGTTGGATATATATATATATATATATATATATATATATATATATATATATATATATATATCTCCAACGTTTATATATATATCTCCAACGTTTATTTTCTTTTGTACAGTAGTTTAAACCTTAGCTTGTGTTGTTTAGTGAGTAATTAGGTTAGATACCATCAACGGATTCTTTATACAGCATTGACGTCCTGCTCACCTTGCGGAAGAACAAACAGAGGGAGCCTGTTCTCGGCGCTCTGTTCGGTGTTCCCTGCTGAGGGCTCATCTTGGCCTGCTTGCCGGCTGTAGGGCTGGTGTGGACAGTGCCAGTGGGCATGGTGGTCTTCAGCTGTTGGGTGTTCAGTGAGCCAGTCAGAGCCTGGGCGGTAAGAGGCTGTAGTCCTGGTCCACTCTGCCCCGTCACACTCACCTGCACTGGGATAAATGTGATGCCTCCGTTCTCATTGGCGATCCCTGCAGAGAGGAGGACATTTCGTGTTATAACTAAAGAATTATTACCGCTGTCAACTTTGTTGGAGGCGGTTATGTTTTCACCTCTGTTTGTTTGTCTGTTCTCAACATAACTCAAAAAGTAGTGAACAGATTTTGATGTAATTTTGAGGAAAGATGAGCCATGGGTCAAGGAACAATTGATTAGATTTTGATGCAAATCTGGATATGTATGTAGATCCAGGATTTCTATTTTTTGTGGATATTCTAATATGTGGCTTGGCAGAGGTATGCACTCTACCGTGTGCCCTTCTAGTTATATTTGTAGTCGGACACTTTGACAATAACAACCTTACATGAATGCATCATAATGGAAACTATATACAGCATTAATGTTTTTAATTATTATGGTACTCTCTATATTAATTATTACTTAGAACTCAATATACAGTACGTACTCCTCCTTACAAATCTACTAACTACAGGTGGTAGCTAGATGATTAGACATAGTACTCCAATGGTTTTACCCTATAAAAAACAAACATATGTCAAATACAACAAATACTTTTATTTCTTTCAAAATTGGCATATATGAGAATCAGAGGTGGACAGTAATGAAGTACATTTACTTGAGTACTGTACTTAAGTACACTTTTGAGTATCTGTACTTCGAGTATTATTATTATTCTCATCTCGTCTCATTTCATTATCTGTAGCCGCTTTATCCTGTTCTACAGGGTCGCAGGCAAGCTGGAGCCTATCCCAGCTGACTACGGGCGAAAGGCGGGGTACACCCTGGACAAGTCGCCAGGTCATCACAGGGCTGACACATAGACACAGACAACCATTCACACTCACATTCACACCTACGGTCAATCTAGAGTCACCAGTTAGCCTAACCTGCATGTCTTTGGACTGTGGGGGAAACCGGAGCACCCGGAGGAAACCCACGCGGACACGGGGAGAACATGCAAACTCCGCACAGAAAGGCCCTCGCCGGCCACGGGGCTCGAACCCAGGACCTTCTTGCTGTGAGGTGACAGCGCTAACCACTACACCACCGTGCCACCCCATTATTATTTTTATTATTGGTAACTTATGACTTTAACTTCACTACATTTGAAAGACAAATATCGTACTTTTCACTCAACTACATTTCTGTCAAGGTCCTTGTTACTCGTTACTATGAAGCAGCTTTGAAAGTGGATGCTTTTTTTTTACTTTTCTAAAACATGATTGCTTTTTTTCCGCAGGTGACACTGAGACAGCCTGTCAGTAATCACTAGGGTCACGTCACATCCATAGACTGTATAAAATCAAGTTCAATGATTTCTTAGCAACATTATTTAACACGATCAGTTGATGGCAGAATGGAAGGAGGCGGTTCTTCTGGGGAATGCATGCACTCATGGCTATAGCTAGAACCCATGTTTCAGTTTTCTGAAAGGATTAAAGATTCATTTCATTTTAAATGTTTGCTTTGTTTGGCTTAAACGGAACCACATCACGGCCTACAAAAACTCGTCATCTGACCTGTGGGAGCATATTGAGGTGTGTAAACGTTTTATTCCAAGAGAAAGCTTGTAATGAAGTTATCTGTGCTTTAGAGCTAGCGATAACGTTGCAAAAGCTGCACAGTCTGGTTAGTCAAATGACTTTCTATGGATTTGCCCGCCAAGTTGCCATAGTCTTGTCCATGGCTAACGTTTACACATAGCTAGTTAATTTGGACGCTGTTAGTTATCATGTAAAAACAGAGTTATGCTAATATGAATAACGTTAACTTATCTGAAGTCCATTCAGAAATGTTTTGGCATAATCTTGCCAAATAAACAAAACGTAGAAATGTTTCTTTTCTAGTAACATTAGCTACCCAATATGATTTCAAATTTGAAAAGAGTTTGCTAGCATGTCAGGTGGAGCTTCACTGACTAGCTAGCGTAACATTAAACCACCATGATTCCACAGGCAGATTCATATGTGCATGAATACATACGCATGTGCACACACACACAGAAAAGACCTGTGAGATGGACAGTATTGTACTTGTCAGTCACAACAAAATGCTGGAATTTTTTGTTTTGATGTCAGCTGGATAGTCTTGCATTTTTTTTTGTCTTGCTTAAAGCAGTGTTGCTGTTGGGCAGTTACGGTATTAAGCTCGAGGTGTGGACCTGGGTTTTAATCAGGTTGGATCATCATATTTATTTTCTGAGCAAGATGCACTTACAGCTATTCCACTGTCTTCCTGATTAACATACACATACAGGTACATGTGTGCACACTGCCAGAGCTGGGTCAGAACACTACCATGCTGCTTTGTGGGGGTGGGGAGGAGGGTTACAATCTCATTCCCATCTCATCTCATTATCTCTAGCCGCTTTATCCTTCTACAGGGTCGCAGGCAAGCTGGAGCCTATCCCAGCTGACTACGGGCGAAAGGCGGGGTACACCCTGGACAAGTCGCCAGGTCATCACAGGGCTGACACATAGACACAGACAACCATTCACACTCACATTCACACCTACGGTCAATTTAGAGCCACCAGTTAACCTAACCTGCATGTCTTTGGACTGTGGGGGAAACCGGAGCACCCGGAGGAAACCCACGTGGACACGGGGAGAACATGCAAACTCCGCACAGAAAGGCCCTCGTCAGCCATGGGGCTCGAACCCGGACCTTCTTGCTGTGAGGCGACAGCGCTAACCACTACACCACCGTGCCGCCCTACTTCAGTACTTTAGTAAAAATTTGACTGGACAACTTTCACTTGTATTGGAGTAACATTTCACCAGCGGTATCTGTACTTTGACTTAAGTAATGAAGTTTGGGTTCTTTGTCCACCTCTGATGAGAGCAGATTATTAATACAGTACTTGGTTACTATACTGTAAAATTAAGAGACCACTTTTAATGGTGACCACCATTGAATGCTTATAGATACAACTGTCTCTAAAATCCACCCAAAGCAACACTTGAACAGCTCACTGCACCTTGCACAGGTATTGTGACAGTCTGTCCGTTGTTAGCAGTAACAGTAGCTGTTGCCATAGTAACCACGGTTTGGCCTGCTGGTATGGTGCTGACCAGCGAGGGCTGGCTGACCCGAGTTGATGCAGGAGAGTCAGAAGTCATCTCGGAGTCCACAAAGAGGCGCCTGCGTGCTGTACCTGTGGGTGGGGAGCTGTAGCGCTCATGGAGAGTTGTGGAAGAGGACGACACTCCTGGTGGGGGAGTAACATGATTAAAACATATTGAAAAGGAGTCATAAACTCAATGGCTGACTTCAAGTTACATTTACACTATTAGTACTGTGTGTCTTTAGTGAGTTATTTGTGCTACAGGCCTTTACCTTTTCCTGTTCCTGCAGTATTAGTGCTGAGCTCATTAGTTTTGGGGCTGTGAAGGTTGCCAGATTCATCCTCTAGGTATTGAGGAGGCATTACCTAATATGTTTGTCCCCAAACAGAGATTATTTTAATTCACATCATCAGACGTGAAATGAAGATAAGTTGACATTAATTAGCAGTACACTGAAATTTTGGCCACAGAAATATTTGGCTGAAAATGGTAAAAAAAATAAAAAATAAAAAAATAAATTGGCACTTTTATTTTTGGACAAAAACTTACACTGGACTGACAATGAAGTATGAAATCGAACACTGAACAAATAATTTTAATGACAATGAAAATGATTTAAAATGCTGTAATTGTAAAATTATTAAAAAAAAAAAAAAAGCATGGTTAGAAACAGGTGTTCAGTCTCACCTCCTGACAGGAAGGCACATGGTTTTTGGCCCCTTTAATGCTCTCCCAGAGTGGGGAACTCTCTTTCCAGGCCAGGCTCTCCAGCACCTGCTCCTCCACATGGTTCAAATGCTTCACCACCTCCCTAACGAGACCTTCTTCTGCCCGAACCAGCACCTCGATCACCTGATGAGTGGAATAGAATGAGAAAGAGTGATATATATACACTACTGTTCAAAAGTTTGGGGTCACTTTGAAATGTCCTTATTTTTGAAAGAAAAGCACTGTTCTTTTCAATGAAGATCACTTTAAACTAATCAGAAATCCACTCTATACATTGCTAATGTGGTAAATGACTATTCTAGCTGCAAATGTGTGGTTTTTGGTGCAATATCTCCATAGGTGTATAGAGGCCCATTTCCAGCAACTCTCACTCCAGTGTTCTAATGGTACAATGTGTTTGCTCATTGCCTCAGAAGGCTAATGGATGATTAGAAAACCCTTGTACAATCATGTTAGCACAGCTGAAAACAGTTGAGCTCTTTAGAGAAGCTATAAAACTGACCTTCCTTTGAGCAGATTGAGTTTCTGGAGCATCACATTTGTGGGGTCGATTAAATGCTCAAAATGGCCAGAAAAATGGCTTGACTATATTTTCTATTCATTTTACAACTTATGGTGGGAAATAAAAGTGTGACTTTTCATGGAAAACACAAAATTGTCTGGGTGACCCCAAACTTTTGAACGGTAGTGTATATAAAAAACTCTGAACTTGTATGAAATGTTATTGTATGCTTGTATTGACTCACTTTATAAAAGTGATAAGGGGGAATGTCAAAGGTCTGCAGAACCCGCTGGAACTCGCCAGGTGGGTGGTACGAGAAGATGACAATCTCTAGACAACAGGCTATCAGAGAACGGTGGAACATGTCCTGCTCTAGAATACACTGGAAAAGACAATGGCACTCAGTGTGTGCTTCATAGATGACGCAATGAAAACAGTTATAACATTGTAACTAACATTATTTACTACAAACATACCAGAATCTTCAGCATCATTTTTTAAACAATTAATTGATTTTTTTTTTAAATTAACCAAATAAGCCAAGTAATAAACACCTCATTAACTAATGTTCATCAGTAAGCAAAATGAAGCCTACAATGACTGATATGAATCAACACTTTAAAGTGCATATCTTGGACCAAATTCGTGTTTTTTTTTTTATATGAAAGTATGTCCCTTTACACACTCATCCAGAAGGGTAATTTTGCACAAGGCCATCTGTCTACAGCAGAAAAACATAAAATAACAAAACATGTTTGGAAAAATCCCAAGGGAGTCTGGAGCCAGATTCATGACATTACCTGCGGAAGCACCAGCAGGCTGTGCGAGCTTTGCACGGTTTCAGTGCACAGCCTGTGTAGGCCAAGCGCTCCCATTTCTCTCTCATTGTCTGGTCTTTTGGGAAACGATGAGTACTAATCCCATCAAGATTGGTGTTGCTACACCCTCCTACGATACATCTGTTAACCATTTTAATAATTACGTGATAACATTGAAGAAACTTGCAGAAAACCACCAGGTCGTTTTCTCATAAACAAACCAGCGCTGATGTAGGATTCAGAGGGAGGCGTCCCGCTGATGACGTCACGAAAATCAGTGTTTGCCGGGAAATCCAAATGCCAAGTTTTTTCAGAGGCGGACCAATTCGCCTCAAATGGCTTGATTTCAACTGAATTTTTCTGGTATTGCGCAAGGTAAAAAAATTGCAGAGAATGCAAAATGTAACAGATATTTGACCAAAGTTTAATGTAAAATAGGAGAATTACATTGATCTTGCTTCTGAATTTACCCGTGATATGTACTTTAAGGAACACGTTTGTGGTTGTAAACTGGCAAAATTCAGAACTGCGGTTGAACAGCAAGGTTTTAAATATTTCCACCTGCACTTAATGGTCAATAACATATAGAACCATGTTGTAATTTAATTTGTGATATGTATGTAAATGCTTATGTGGATTGAATAAACATTCATCAGTTCAATTGAACTTTGTTAACGTTTCAATAAATGTTAATTAACGTGCTAACTTACGATGTTTCTTTGTTAACATTACTAACTCCTTATTAAGCTCGCTTGCTTGGTCTTTACGGGAGAATATCAGACCGAGGTCTTGACAGTACGGACCAAGCTGTACCTCGGTCTGATATTTTCCCATAAAGACCGAGCAAGCAAGCTTAATAAGGAGTTTATTATATGGCTTTTTTATTTATAAGGTTAAAATAGACGGTCATTGTAATGAGGCGTGACGCTGCTTTCAGTCACGTCATATTTGTAACATAGTTGAGTCACGCATGCAGAATAAACAGCTAGTGGTTTCAAAGCTGACTTTCTGTTAGTGGGTATCGGTTTCTGAATGTTCTTCGTTGCTCATTTCTTGAATCACTTGGTGACTCTTGTTTATCTTTTATGTTTTGGCCATTTTTGATTCCATTTTGATTTCCAATTAATTTTTTTTGTCCTTTTGTTTTTGTTTGCTTTTTGCAACATTGAAAGCCGGCGCCTTCGAAAGAAAGTTCGTAATCGCTCACGGGCATTATGGGAAAATACTGACTGCCAAGGAACCAATCAGAGCGCACGATTTTACTGGAAGTAGCTTGTGCCATATAATAATTACCGTTTATTAATGCTGAAGTACATCATATGTTAACGTTAACTAATTCAGCAAATATCGTTACTTAACAGAACCTTCATGCCAAGCATTACCAACAAAATAAATCTATATTTATGGGTGAAATCTCACAGAGAGGTCACTGTCACCAAGTCTCCTCTTCTCCTGGTCAATGATGCCCTCCAGTGTTTTATAATACAGTGCTTCAGCTAGGCAAAAGTATTTCACCGCAATATCTGCAAATGTATGAATATATAGAAAATTAATATTTAGTTGTTTCAGCATTATGGATAACTGCACCAAACCTAATGTTAAATGTTGTAACATGATTGTAACATGGTGGAGTTTCAAACCTCTTGCCAGACCTCCGTTTTCCTCTCCCTTGGTTTCATAGCTCTGGAGGAACACCTCAGACATCTCTCTCAGTCTGGATGCAATGGCTTCACTGGGGTTCCTTGCACAGGCCCTAGGTTTTATAATTTACAAATGTAGTCTAAATCATGGTGCTTTGAAAGAGATGTGCTGCATACAATAATTTTCATTCAATTCCAAGTCGGAAATTGTTAAAACAACCAAGCCAGTTTCTTGGTATGGCAATGAAAGGACTCTTTAAATGCTGTCAAGGCTGTACACATGGCAATACAGGTATGTTTATAAACAGAAGTATTTGGTAGACCAATACTGCAATTTATGTTTGTTACTCTAACTCCTATGTCCTGTTCAATAATTAGCAACAGATATCCAGTGTCCATCTCATAGGACGCGAGTAGAATAAAGAGTTAATGATGTGCAACAGAGCGAGTGTGTGTGTGTGTGTGTGTGTGTGTATTACTTCAACATGTCTCTCAGTCTCAGACTCGGCCTGTGTTTGAGTCCTGCCAGGAGACTGTGCAGACGCGCAATGCCTTCCATTGCTGTGGACACTGGAGTGCCAAAAGTACTCTCCTGTAAGTATGTCCTCCCCGTCAATGGAGTAGACACTTTCAGAGCTGATGCCTATGAAAGAGTCATTTTAAAAGAACTCAAGTAAATGTATCATTAATATTAAAGACAGCACATACAATACAGTTCAAACATGAATCTGCTCCCAGACCTGTGTTTATTTCAGCAGTTCATGCCTCTTTATGCTTTTAAATATTCCCTATATTATTTCAAAGGTTTTTTTAAATTCTATTTCTCAATCACTAACATGATATTGACTCAATTATTCAATCCTAATGTGTTGAATACATAATAAACATTTTTTAACTTCCATTCATAGGCAATGACGTAATGTATATGAAAATATTTGAGCTTGTCATCTTTTGGAAACAAAATCAGCTCTTGTTGGTGGACTTTATCAGGCTGCTGCGATCACAGTGTCAAAAGCAGCAGTTACAATTTCCTCTTATATAAAACAATGAAAGGACAGTTAAGGACTATGTACTCCAAATGACCTTGATATAGGTTTTCATGCTACTTTTAAAAAGACTAGTGTTTGTGTAATTGTCTCACCGTGAGAGATTTGTGCAGAATGCTGGCAGGCCGGTCCTGGTTCTCTGTCCCCTGACACAGATATGGTCGTGGTGTACCAATGTCCTCTCTTGCTCCATCGCCCAGAAATATCCTCTCATCTAGAGCACCTGATGACAGAACATGCTCCTCATACGCCCGGTTCAGAGATGCACTGAGACACACAGGTAATGCAAATGACTCCATCATGCTCATACAGTAGGGATCAAAGAAAATATATTATTAAGAAAGAACAAAAGAAAGCCTTCCCGTTTAGGCCACACCCACTTCGAGTTTAAGTGTGATTAGAGATACAGACATTTAGAACTCTAAACAGATTTAGATACAGATACAGATAGTGGCACTGTGTTACACTCCTCGCATACAGTATATACTGCAGCAGTTAAGCCTGATGATTAATTAGCTTTATTCCTGTAACTTCAAACACTTACAGACTGTCTCCAAAATTAACAGGATCCAGGAATCCGGTCAGCGTCTCTTCTTTTCCTTTTAAAATCTGTACATATGTGAGAAACATAAATAAGGAACATAAGCGTAATGTTACAGAAAATTCACAGTATGACTGTACAAATCATTATCACAGCTTTCGGTACAGGATCTGTCATAGTATCTGCTCCTTTTTATAGAGGATGGCACTGAATGGTGTACTGAGGTTTCAAACACTGCATCAGATATAGCACAGTGTATCAGAGGTGTCTTAAGCTATGTGGTTTTGGAAAGTGTTAGAATATTGGGGTACCTACACTGCACTATAAGCATTTCATACTTTTTATGAAATGCAATACTGGATTTATGTTTCTATATAAAGGGGATAAATACATTTCTCTAAAGGTTAGATGGAAAATGTTTACTTAATTCTCAATGCTTAAAAATATATTATAAACACAAATAATTAGTTACTTTGCACCTCTGGAGTTTATTTATTTATTTATCTATCGATCTATCTACAACCCCGATTCCAAAAAAGTTGGGACAAAGTACAAATTGTAAATAAAAACGGAATGCAATAATTTACAAATCTCAAAAACTGATATTGTATTCACAATAGAACATAGACAACATATCAAATGCCGAAAGTGAGACATTTTGAAATTTCATGCCAAATATTGGCTCACTTGAAATTTCATGACAGCAACACATCTCAAAAAAGTTGGGACAGGGGCAATAAGAGGCTGGAAAAGTTAAAGGTACAAAAAAGGAACAGCTGGAGGACCAAACTGCAACTCATTAGGTCAATTGGCAATAGGTCATTAACATGACTGGGTATAAAAAGAGCATCTTGGAGTGGCAGCGGCTCTCAGAAGTAAAGATGGGAAGAGGATCACCAATCCCCCTAATTCTGCGCCGACAAATAGTGGAGCAATATCAGAAAGGAGTTCGACAGTGTAAAATTGCAAAGAGTTTGAACATATCATCATCTACAGTGCATAATATCATCAAAAGATTCAGAGAATCTGGAAGAATCTCTGTGCGTAAGGGTCAAGGCCGGAAAACCATACTGGGTGCCCGTGATCTTTGGGCCCAGGCCAATTTATGCTGACAACCCAGTCCTCGCAGATGGCGTCTGCGTAGCCCCCCCCCCTTCGCAGATGCTCTGCGCGCACCTCCCAAAAATTGTGACCACCGGAGACAGCCTCGCAGACAGCGTCGCAGACAAGAGGGCTATGATTGGTCCACTCTACATCCGCTGTACACGCACTTCCGCTTCCCTACTTTCCCGGTTTGGTTTGTTTTCACGACCGCCATTTTTAAAAACACGAGTGAAGATGGAGCAGCACGAAGAGCGGTTGATCGAGGAAGTGAGGAAGTACGTACATCTATACGACTCCAGTTCTAGTCATTATAAGTAACCGGAGGATAAACACTCCACTAACCACACCCACCAACTACTCCTAGCGATTTCGCGACTTTGCGCCCCCTTGCGTTGTGGCGGTGAATAACATCGCGCACGCCTATTACTCCCCGCTCAACGATAAATTACAACTGTCTGCAAAAAGCTATCTGCGAAAGCCTTGTCACAAGAGCATGCAGAGGCCTTTAGACGGCACTGCATCACATACAGGCATGCTTCTGTATTGGAAATCAAAAAATGGGCTCAAGAATATTTCCAGAGAACATTATCTGTGAACACAATTCACCGTGCCATCCGCCGTTGCCAGCTAAAACTCTATAGTTCAAAGAAGAAGCCGTATCTAAACACAATCCAGAAGTGCAGACGTCTTCTCTGGGCCAAGGCTCATTTAAAATGGACTGTGGCAAAGTGGAAAACTGTTCTGTGGTCAGACGAATCAAAATTTGAAGTTCTTTATGGAAATCAGGGACGCCGTGTCATTCGGACTAAAGAGGAGAAGGACGACCCAAGTTGTTATCAGCGCTCAGTTCAGAAGCCTGCATCTCTGATGGTATTGGGTTGCATTAGTGCGTGTGGCATGGGCAGCTTACACATCTGGAAAGACACCATCAATGCTGAAAGGTATATTCAGGTTCTAGAGCAACACATGCTCCCATCCAGACGACGTCTCTTTCAGGGAAGACCTTGCATTTTCCAACATGACAATGCCAAACCACATACTGCATCAATTACAGCATCATGGCTGCGTAGAAGAAGGGTCCGGGTACTGAACTGGCCAGCCTGCAGTCCAGATCTTTCACCCATAGAAAACATTTGCCGCATCATAAAACGGAAGATACGACAAAAAAGACCCAAGACAGTTGAGCAACTAGAATCCTACATTAGACAAGAATGGGTTAACATTCCTATCCCTAAACTTGAGCAACTTGTCTCCTCAGTCCCCAGACGTTTACAGACTGTTGTAAAGAGAAAAGGGGATGTCTCACAGTGGTAAACATGGCCTTGTCCCAACTTTTTTGAGATGTGTTGTTGTCATGAAATTTAAAATCACCTAATTTTTCTCTTTAAATGATACATTTTCTCAGTTTAAACATTTGATATGTCATCTATGTTCTATTCTGAATAAAATATGGAATTTTGAAACTTCCACATCATTGCATTCTGTTTTTATTTACAATTTGTACTTTGTCCCAACTTTTTTGGAATCGGTGATCGATCGATCGATCTATCTATCTATCTATCTATCTATCTATCTATCTATCTATCTATCTATCTATCTATCTATCTATCTATCGATACTGCCACTTTTGCACAGTTTTCTTATTTTCATTCATCACAATTCTTGTTCTTTTTAAAGCACTATTAATTCACATTCACCTGTACAAAGCACACACTGTACATAAAAATATATATTTTTAATCGTTACATTTTATCTATATAACATACAGCCGGCTTATTCTTGGAATTATTATTATTATTATTATTATTATATTTTATGTTGTACGGTGTGTCTTTTTCTTTTCGCATGTCTGATATCTATCTATCTATCTATCTATCTATCTATCTATCTATCTATCTATCTATCTATGATAAGAGTTAAAAATGACAGAAACAACAACCTTCATTGAACTGTAAATGACGACTGGCATACAGGAAGTCTATGGATGTTATAATCCATCCATCCATATCCTGTACAGGGTCGCAGGCAAGCTGGAGCCTATCCCAGCTGACTATGGGCAAGAGGCGGGGTACACCCTGGACAAGTCACCAGGTCATCGCAGGGCTCGGATGTTATAAATACCTGTTAAATAATTTGATTTTGTTGCATGAGCTTGTTTTCTCACCTTGCGTTCGAAGAGCTTCTTGATGAAGGGCTTCCAGAAGTGTTCCTTCACCCCTTTAGCATCCAGTACCACACCATGATGCAGTTCACACAGCTGCTCTATGAAGCAGAGTGGACCAGCTCCTGGCTTATAGTCCTTACTGTTAAAATCTTCTGAAAGGCCTGTGTACACAGAGAGAGAGAGAGAGAGAGAGAGAGAGAGAGAGAGAGAGACCCAGTCATGAGGTACAAAGCTGATATGGTAGATGTAATTTCATTCTGTCTCTCTCTCTGATAAAGTGTGTGGTGTGTGTGGGCATGCACCTGTACCTTTGAAGGTGGGGTTGAGCAGATCTTTGCGGCTGGAGCACAACAGAGAGTTGGAGTAAACTAGGTCAAGTGCACACAGCAACAGGTGATAGGAGTTCACAAGGTCATCACTGATCATAGGGAAGTTTCCTACAGGAAGCAACAGGACAAATGCTGCATTCATGTGCTATGGGAATTATGGTAAATACCAAATGCCGACATGGAAAGCACACATGAACGCCGCCTCTTGTGGTATTTTCCACTGGGCAACTCGTAGAAAATTTTGATACACGAGTTGCCGAGATGAGATGAACTTTAACCTTTTCAACATGGCGGTGAGCGGTACAAGACACTTGAATGCTAAGCATTGTACGCTACTAAAGTTTTTTTTACTAGTACTAGTGGGTAGTTTTTGGTGTCTATGCAATGTTGCGTCATTAACAAGTGTAATATAATACGTTAGAAATCCGTTTCCTTTAAAAATGTGTTGTTATGGTTTGTTTTTACCTATCCAGAGCAGACGCTATTGCTAACGATAGCTAACTAACTATTGCTAACTTGAATCTGGTCCACCATCTTTAATTTGTCAACAACAACAAAAGCATGTGAACACAACACACTGGTAAATACCACTTCCCAACTGGAAAATATCATCTTCCCATAGCACATGAACGCAGCAAAAGACAGAATGGTGGGTTGGTGGGTGGAGAAGGGTGTTAAGTACCATCTGTGAAATTACTCAAGACAAAATGGATTGGAAGGTTAAGAGTAGTCTGCAAGCATAATATGTGACCTGGATAAGGTTATGAATAACGCAATGCAACCAACCACCGTCCAGCTCTGCTGTTCTTCTCAACAAATCAAATCCTGACAACCTGAGCTGCAACCCACTTTAAAACAGCAATATCACACACAAACACACTGTATATCAGCCAGACAGGACCCTGATCCCCTTGCACAACAGGAAAAGTCTGCAGGAGAGAGGCCGCTTTGCTCGGCGGTGTGGTGTAGATTTATTTCTTCCTGTTTAATCGATTTCCAGAGGAACTCGCACACACGAGTGCCCAGACAACAATCCCCATGGTCTTGGCAATAAATAAGGATGAATATTTAGACCATGACACCACCTCATTCAGCTAGACACACTCCACAGACTATATCACTATTAAACAGGCCTTGTGTTTAATTAAAACTTGACATTACAGTACCAAAGTAACTAGTAATATGACTGATATCAGATGAAACCTCCAGAAAATGCAAAATTCTTATTAACATGTTATTAACATTCAGGTTCAAACATACATCACGTTATGGAACATGTACTTACAAGATCCTCAGTGCAGTCCACAAATAAAGCTGCGCTACAAAGCGACGACAGCAGAATGAGGGAGATTTAAACTAAAGACGGATAGAGGAAAATAGGAGAGAAATGGAGATCATCCCACTAGTCCTGCTGAGACCATTGGCTACTTAAATGCAGACAAGTCCTGACTTGTCATCTGCACTGGTTGCTATGATAAGCAGTGCATGCTGCACATGGCCGAAAATGCTTGTCTTAGTTGGTATGCTTACTTTCTTCCCCCTGCTGTTCTCCCTGCAGCTGTCAAACTCTATTGTTCCCAAATGTCATGCTATATTTTATGCTTAACATGTTGTATGGTTTTATATCTCAACACAACAATTAATTTAGAAAATACAGAACGATTTTAATTTCTTAAACCCTACAGGACCAGGCTGCATGTCCACACTTACAACTGCTCATCTTATACCTATACATATTGTCTCTTAGTTTCACTGTAGTTATTATACAATTCCTAGCAGTTACTTCATAAGATGAATGGAGCCTGTTTATAAGAACCTGCAAGAACATTTATTTGAACTGTTATACTTTGAATTTATGAAAATTTTATAAGAATTTATGCCTTTAAAGGAACAGTCCACCGTATTTCCATAATGAAATATGCTCTTATCTGAATTGAGACGAGCTGCTCCGTACCTATCCGAGCTTTGCGCGACCTCCCAGTTAGTCAGACGCAGTCAGACACGCTGTCACTCCTGTTAGCAATGTAGCTAGGCTCAGCATGGCCAACGGTATTTTTTGAGGCTGTAGTTAGATGCGACCAAACTCTTCCGCATTTTTCCTGTTTACATAGGTTTATATGACCAGTGACATGAAACAAGTTCAGTTACACAAATTGAAACGTAGCGATTTTTTATGCTATGGAAAGTCCGCACTATAATGACAGGCGTACTAACACCTTCTGCGCGCTTCGGCAGCGCATTGATACGGAGCTCAGATATCAATGCGCTGCCGAAGCGCGCAGAAGGTGTTAGTACGCCTGTCATTATAGTGCGGACTTTCCATAGCATAGAAAATCGCTACGTTTCAATTTGTGTAACTGAACTTGTTTCATGTCACTGGTCATATAAACCTATGTAAACAGGAAAAACGCGGAAGAGTTTGGTCGCATCTAACTACAGCCTCAAAAAATACCGTTGGCCATACTGAGCCTAGCTACATTGCTAACAGGAGTGACAGCGCGTCTGACTGCGTCTGACTGACTGGGAGGTTGCGCAAAGCTCGGATAGGTACGGAGCAGCTCGTCTCAATTCAGATAAGAGCATATTTCATTATGGAAATACGGTGGACTGTTCCTTTAAGTTGTGTATTAATATGATCCAGTGTATACGTACCTGTATCACAGAGCCCTACTGATATTCTTCATTTGGACGTGACGTCAGAGCTAATTATGCATGAGGCTTTGAATCGGAATCTGGCCATGTTGGAGGATATACACAAACTCACGCAGTGCAAGATATCCTCGAGAAGTTGTTACACTCAAGAATTCCTTTTGTTTCTTTGCTATGCCTACTCTTAGTGCTGTACTTGGATGCGGGCACAACTCTATTTGAGACAAGGGGACTTATTAGTTCTTTTGAAATCCAGCAATTATAAATAATCAAGGAGAAAAAACTGGACAGTTGTTGATGGAGCGTAGACATCAACGGCTGTCCAACATAAACTGGGCTGATCTAAGCGACAAGAAAGCAAAAACCACACGAGTCTGCAGTAAACATTTTATCAATGGTAAGTGCTACAAACTAGTTATTAATGAAAGATCGCAATATATAAGAAACATTGGACTGTTTACTAACCTGGTTGTGCAGAAACTCGCCGCTGTCAAATGTGACAAAGCCATGATCATTGAATGTGTGAGCCGACAATCAAAGGCTTCTATGATTATTTCATTTTAAAAAGAGCTGTATATAATTTTTGATGCTGCTGCTTTTATTTTGCTTTTTCGTTCCATTAGAGAAACCAGCTGATCTCAACAATATTACGGATCCAGACTGGACATCGACACAAAATATGGGCCACAACAAAATCAAAGATGATACTAAGGGTTAGGGTTAGTTTGGACTAGGGTTAGGGTTAGCTAACCCTAGTCCAAACTCTTTAGAGATGGTTTTGTAACCTTTTCCAGCCTGATGAGCATCAACAACGCTTTTTCTGAGGTCCTCAGAAATCTCCTTTGTTCGTGCCATGATACACTTCCACAAACATGTGTTGTGAAGATCAGACTTTGATAGATCCCTGTTCTTTAAATAAAACAGGGCGCCCACTCACACCTGATTGTCATCCCATTGATTGAAAACACCTGACTCTAATTTCACCTTCAAATTAACTGCTAATCCTAGAGGTTCACATACTTTTGCCACTCACAGATATGTAATATTGGATCGTTTTCCTCAATAAATAAATGACCAAGTATAATATTTTTGTCTCATTTGTTTAACTGGGTTCTCTTTATCTACTTTTAGGACTTGTGTGAAAATCTGATGATGTTTTAGGTCATATTTATGCAGAAATATAGAAAATTCTAAAGGGTTCACAAACTTTCAAACACCACTGTGCCTAATACCTACATGTGTGTAGCCACGTGCAGGCCTTAATAGGTTCATTGGAATTGTTTGCAGCAGGTTAGATGGCGGAGAGGAAATATTTTTTTGACCTCATTCTCATTTCACATGCATTGTTTAGTACAGCTTTATTTTGTATCCTTTGTTTTTTATTTCTGGAAAATTATTTCTTTGAATTGGAATAGCCACTATAGAGCCATAAGACAAGAGTTTAAGGGTTTAAAATATGAATGCATTCACCACTCAGTGTATGCTAGGACATCCGTTCATATAAGCATTATATATACACTACCGTTCAAAAGTTTGGGGTCACTTTGAAATGTCCTTATTTTTGAAAGAAAAGCACTGTTCTTTTCAATGAAGCTCACTTTAAACTAATCAGAAATCCACTCTATACATTGCTAATGTGGTAAATGACTATTCTAGCTAAATTCTACTAAATGTGTGGTTTTTGGTGCAATATCTCCATAGGTGTATAGAGGCCCATTTCCAGCAACTCTCACTCCAGTGTTCTAATGGTACAATGTGTTTGCTCATTGCCTCAGAAGGCTAATGGATGATTAGAAAACCCTTGTACAATCATGTTAGCACAGCTGAAAACAGTTGAGCTCTTTAGAGAAGCTATAAAACTGACCTTCCTTTGAGCAGATTGAGTTTCTGGAGCATCACATTTGTGGGCTCGATTAAATGCTCAAAATGGCCAGAAAAATGTCTTGACTATATTTTCTATTCATTTTACAACTTATGGTGGGAAATACGGTAAAAGTGTGACTTTTCATGGAAAACACAAAATTGTCTGGGTGACCCCAGACTATTGAACGGTAGTGTATATCTACACTGTAATAATTCAAAACAATCATTTCAGACACACACCTCTCAAACTCTTACACAATTCTCCCCAGCTCATTTTACCCAGTGTTTGTGCAAACATCACTAAGTGGTCTGTTTCAAAGGCAGTCACACAAAAGTAATGCAGTGGGTCAGCATATCTGTGTGTGTGTGTGTGTGTGTGTGTGTGTGTGTGTGTGTGTGTGTGTGTAAGTCCCCTGTGGTTTCTAGCTGATGCAGACAAGCCGGCACAAGCCCTAATAGTGATTGGTGATCACATGTCCAAGCTCTTTGGCATGACAGCCAATAGAATATGCTCTACCTACTCCACAGCTAATGACCCTTCACTCTTTGAGAGACTTTACCTAGGAACATGCTCAATAAACACGGTCCTCTTCTCTTGCCCTGGGCTCTCAGCTAACACCATTTTCCTCTTTCCTCTCCTTCATCACAATTGTGACTTCTCTACCAGAGATAAATGCATTCTTGTGCTTTTAATCAAGCTTTTCATTCTGCCTAGTTTCTCTGGCTTCATTTGGGTTTCATGTGCCATCCTACACACACAAACCTGCATACAGTAACCAAGACAAAATATTCAAAGTAAAGGCTCCTCTGAAATGAACCTTATTTCATTTTTATGACTCTCACCATAATAGTATGGCAGAAACGTGCAGTATTTTCAATGCAAAATTACCAAAATATTTGAGATTTTTAAAAAGTGTTTTCTCACTAGGTCAGAATACATGATTCTGCACCAGGGACAGTTCTGGACTCAACTGGGGGAGGGGTTCATAATCACAGGTTTGCTTTCACATTGAAGAATTCGTTCAGAACTGTTGACAGATTGCACAATTCCATACGTGCATGCAGGTTTCCAAAATGGTAAACATTAGGTTCATCCTTTAATTTTTTATTAACCTTTTCACCATGGCAGACCGCTATTCCAGTCTCACTGTAGTAGGAAAACTCCTCTGTATTATACATGCTGATTGGATGAGAAGTTGGATTCCCGGGAATTTCCTACAACATAATTTAGATACGCACAATGTTGCTGCATGTTAATTAGGGTTACACATCTTTCTTTTGGTAAATATTAGTGGACAAAATACGAATTTACCTGTGTTCAGTTTCTTGTCATAAGTGTTACATATTCTCAAATCAGAATTCTTCTAGTTTCCAGCGGTACCAAATATGTCACATGGCACACATTCTAGTTCACTATATTTTCTTTTAAAATTGTGGACTGGTTTTTATGGAATTTATCACAAGGTTACTTCATGTAAATAATAATTTCTTAAGTAACGTAGTAGTGTATATAACAGTCTGTGTATGAAATTATGCAGTGGTGAAAGGGTTCATTTCTATAGGTACCAACAATTCAAGCATTAAAGAACAGCACTTTTTGGATGCATGGTAGATAATTGTGCAGGAATACTGCAAACATGGAGCCATTCTTGTATAAGAAGATTCTTATCCAGGGCTTGACATTAACGATAGTCCGACTGTCCGGGACAACCAAATGTTTGGTCCAGACAAGTCAAATAAGCATCTGCCTATCTGATAGGACAAGTTGAATATTTGTTGAAAATCACCATTTTTATAGTCATTATTCAAGAATTACCTCAATAAAGTTCCAATAAAACTAGTTCAATCACCTCAGTGATCTGGCCATGTTATTGTTTACGAAATTCCAGGCAAGCCGAGTACAGCAGGTGTGTGTATAAAAATAACCATGTTGTAATATCTAATTACAGATTATTAAACTTTGAATTCATCAAAATCAGAGAAATGGTGAACAAATACCTCAATAAAATAAATATCTGTGGTGAATCTTCATTTCATTTGGTCATTTATTGTATTTTTCTTTTGTATGGTTCACATTAACACATCGTAAATTATTATACAATCAGGACACTTTTTTGATGGAATAAAAACATGCATTTTATTCTCTTCTAGCGGGTTTCATTCATTTGGTTCGATAGCAAGCAATATTGTTATCATATTGCTTATGTATTATGCCACTCTACCCATTGGAGAATGAGCATGAAATATTGTTATGATACTGCACATTGTCAAGACAACATGATGTCACACATCGGAGCGTGACTATCCAATGAGAAACTTTTCTGCTGCGCATGTGCACAATCATTTCTGTGTTTGCCGGGAAAGAGAAAGACGCGCTGAACACCCAAAAGGCTACCAAAACTTCATTATATATTCTTCACGCATATTTACAAGAGAAACACATACCAACGGACACTGAAAAACTGGAAGAGAGACATGTTGGAGATGTAAAACTTTAGCGTTAGCAAGTGACTGTGACAATTTGTAAACAAACATGGCCCGCCAGGTTTGCTTCGTTAAATACAGAAGAATTTAGAGAGAATTTTGGCTGCCAGGTCGCGCCGTTGTGCGTAGTTGTTGTTGATGATTTTAAAAGTAATGAAGTAAATTAGATAGAGAAATGAATACTTAAGTATGAGTGAAAAATTCTGTGGTAAGCATGTGTCGAAGAAGAGTCTAGAGACAGAAATCTTAGTTTCTCAGTCGTTAGCTTGTGCTACTTGCTCTCGATAGCACTGGCTTGACTGCTTTTTTGGCATTTGCTAACACTACTGATGAACACTACACTGGCTGGAAGGTGACTTCACTGCCACGGTAACAGCGCCAACTTGTGGGTAAGCTAGCATATTATTAATAATAATAATAACAACAACAACATTGGCTGGCTTTTTTATGGTATATCACATTTGTCTTCAACTCATTCAGTATCATGCTAGCTGAATGGAATATATCTGATATACCACTCAAAGCCAACCAATATTATTTAAATATTTTGTGTGAATTTTATGACAGTGCCAAACTTACTTATGGTTTGTTTTCATTCACAACGTGATTCTGTCACCCTTGTCATGTCCAACTTGTTTTCTTTCTGTTTAATTTCTTTAAATTCATTTATACTTCACATTTTACTGGATTAATCAAGATTTAACTTTATTTCCTCCACAAGCTTTGAATTTGGGCGAGTCTAACGCTTAAAACTACAGATCAGGTAATGGGTTATAACCACACACGCACCATAATGGGGTATTGATTAGTTTTTGCTTATTGCTCCAGTTAAAGCTTGAGTTTTATTGAAAAATTATAAACCATTAAAGCATAATGATTATCATAACTAGACCTGCTTTTTGATCAACTTTGTTAATCACGTTCCTTTCATTGAACTAGTAAATACATAGTAATAAAAAAGGTTATGGTCAGGACAGGTGAAAAATCTTACTGCTTGTCTGACCGGACAAGTGGATTAAAAAGTTAATGTTGAACCTTGCATGCAGGCTGACTTTTTTTTTCTGCAATGCTCTTAGTGCAAATTCTCACACCGCAAAGGTGAAAACACTACCCTTCACCAAACATACTGAACTCTGAGTGCAAATGAAATTTTTCCTGCAGAACCAAAAGTCCAGGGGGCGGAGCTGCCCCGATCCAACTGATTCCTGATCATCCTATAATCCTTACCCTAACGCCTTACTACTTACCCTAATACAGGGGTTCTCAACCTTTTGCAACCTGGGCCCCACCAAAGCTGGTTCATTGCAGTTGGGGGCCCCTCTTCTCGCCCCGCCCCCATCCCCCCCAAACACACTCACCCGCAGTGACGCCACCCGACCTACAGCACCTTATATCGACCGATAGATAGATAGATAGATAGATAGATAGATAGATAGATAGATAGATAGATAGATAGCTAGCTAGCTAGCCCTGGGCTAGATTATTATTATTATTATTATTATTATTATTATTATCATTATTATTATTAGTAGTAGCAGTAGCAGCAGTAGTAGCATTATCCATAGTAGACTAGCAGTAAGAAAACAACAAAAACAACAAATTATTTGGGTAGAGCTGAAATGGGGAAAGCAAAAATACAGTGTGGGGTAGTAGTCTTTAAAAAGACTGTTTGGGTTTTGCGCTGTATCGATGGATTGATGATAGTAGACTAGCGAGAGTCGGCACGAGTTAACTCAGCAAGAAACCAGACTAGTGTGTGTGTGGCAAGCACTCACACGGTGGCCACGGTATGCAGACTCACTCACGTGACGTTGCGTCATGTTCGCGTCACGGGCTTAAAATAACCTACACACAAGATTTTATGATAGATTGATGATAGATTTTATAATAGTATTTATTTGTATGTAATAGTCCAATGTCCTGCATTTTGACATGGGTAAATGTGTTGCATCTGCTTAGCTACTATAGCCTGTTAGCCCCAGATTTTTTTTTTTACTCCATACATGAAGCCTACTCGCGACCCCCCTGGAGTACCTCCGCGCCCCACCAGGGGGGCGCGCCCCCCCGGTTGAGAACCACTGCCCTAATACATGAGATGCCATACACACTTATTTAGCCTGAAACACACCGAGTTGTCTCCACCCCCTGCCCAGGTAGGAGGAGCTAGATCAGCTCCGATCCTCCCCCAGGACTTGAGGTTCTGCAGTGAGAAGTACAGTACTGTACTTGGACCAAATGCAAAGACACAAGTGTGAAAATGACCTAAAATTCCTGTATGAGTAGAATCATGTTCCTCACCTTTTGCATGCACAAACAAGACCCAGCAGAACTGGAAGAGCTCAGCCACGGTGCAGGGATGTCGTCTGAGGATGCAGGGAACAACAATTAGCTTAAGCTTCTTACAAGACAACAAGTGTAAAGTTGTAGAAGGTTTATAGCTTGGCACATAGACAAGATAGGACCTAATGTTGTAAACTTTATTTATAATATGTGTAGTTAAATCCTTTAAAAGGTAAGTTTATATCAGAGATAGTTCATATTTGAGATAATAGAAGTGGACCTCTGTAAACCTTGTGAACTCAACTTCAAATGAAAAAAAAAAAACCTGTCTTAGGTAAAAAATAATTATTAGCTACTACACAAGCAATGTTTTGCATTTCCAGGGTAACGTCTATAAAGTTTACACATTTGGTCCTCATACATCGTGTGTATAGTAGCTGGGTACAGTAACAACAATGTTTTCACTCATGACCTACTTTTGTTTCCTGCTTCTGTGTGTTCGAGGCGGTTCTTCAGATGGAGGTTTAAATATGTCCTTGAATATGGGGATGTATTTCTTAAAAATGACAGATGTCACAGTGAAGTTCCTCTCCAGCTTTTCTGTGCTCTGCCGGAATTCCTTTGGCAGGTTGGCCATATCCTGCCATTTCTTCATTTTGCTGAAAAACTCGATCAAACTAGAAGGAGGACAGAAGGATTATCGTTCAAATGAGCATTTTGTAATATACTAATGTTCAGAAAATACTGAAAACGCCACCATTTCAAAAGTTTCCCATCATTTCATCATGCTTTTTTTCCTTCTGTCAGATTAAAGCCAGTTGCATTACCACGATGACAACCTTTACTGTATTTTTGTTGTGTCAAACACAGACGGTTTGTTATCAAACAGATGATGAAGGAAACAGTTGATAGATGATTCAGAAATTATTACAGTACACAAACCTGTATTTTGCTGCTAAAGTAATCTGCGATGTTGAAACCTCAGATAGTCTATAGTTTTACCCTCTAAAATCACTTTTAAAAATTGAAAAAACAAACAAAAAAAAACATGAAGCATATTTATTTACAGAATAGTATAATTTTGACGTTTATGTAACATAAGTCCAACATGGCAGAGTTACAGGTTGGGACGTCAAGCGTGACGTCACTTACGCACGAATGGGTTCCCGACATTAGAATCACACACACATAATGAATCATTTCTATAGCTGAGTTTCAGACTTGTTACTATTATACATAACAGAAAGGTTTGAAAAGTCACTGGTGGGTAATGTTTCATTCCTCTTACTAGTTACATGGATTAAGCCACTGACACCGGTTTACATCTCGAACCATTGGCTGCATTACATACATTTTTGTGACTTCTGCCTCAAAGAGGAAGGGTCCACTATGTCATGGTGTTGTAAGAATGTAAGAATGAGTGTAACAATTGTGCACTGCCCATATGCATACAGGTGTTCCTATTAAAATGGCTGGTGAGTGTATACAATTCGGTTCACCATTCGAAATAAATGGACGAGACTAAAGAAATCGCTTTCAGACACGTTTATGCTTATTACCGAGGGAAAGTGTGTTCCTATTTTAAAATATACTCCAGGTTGTCCCCTTCTCCTTGCCTTTTTCGGCCAGTGGTCCCACGTGCGATGTACAACCCCGATTCCAAAAAGTTGGGACAAAGTACAAATTGTAAATAAAAACGGAATGCAATGATGTGGAAGATTCAAAATTCCATATTTTATTCAGAATAGAACATAGATGACATATCAAATGTTTAAACTGAGAAAATGTATCATTTAAAGAGAAAATTAAATTTCATGACAACAACACATCTCAAAAAAGTTGGGACAAGGCCATGTTTACCACTGTGAGACATCCCCTTTTCTCTTTACAACAGTCTGTAAACGTCTGGGGACTGAGGAGACAAGTTGCTCAAGTTTAGGGATAGGAATGTTAACCCATTCTTGTCTAATGTAGGATTCTAGTTGCTCAACTGTCTTAGGTCTTTTTTGTCATATCTTCCGTTTTATGATGCGCCAAATGTTTTCTATGGGTGAAAGATCTGGACTGCAGGCTGGCCAGTTCAGTACCCGGACCCTTCTTCTACGCAGCCATGATGCTGTAATTGATGCAGTATGTGGTTTGGCATTGTCATGTTGGAAAATGCAAGGTCTTCCCTGAAAGAGACGTCATCTGGATGGGAGCATATGTTGCTCTAGAACCTAGATATACCTTTCAGCATTGATGGTGTCTTTCCAGATGTGTAAGCTGCCCATGCCACACGCACTAATGCAACCCCATACCATCAGAGATGCAGGCTTCTGAACTGAGCGCTGATAACAACTTGGGTCGCCCTTCTCCTCTTTAGTCCGAATGACACGGCGTTCCTGATTTCCATAAAGAACTTCAAATTTTGATTCGTCTGACCACAGAACAGTTTTCCACTTTGCCACAGTCCATTTTAAATGAGCCTTGGCCCAGAGAAGACGTCTGCGCTTCTGGATCATGTTTAGATACGGCTTCTTCTTTGAACTATAGAGTTTTAGCTGGCAATGGCGGATGGCACGGTGAATTGTGTTCACAGATAATGTTCTCTGGAAATATTCATGAGCCCATTTTGTGATTTCCAATACAGAAGCATGCCTGTATGTGATGCAGTGCCGTCTAAGGGCCCGAAGATCATGGGCACCCAGTATGGTTTTCCGGCCTTGACCCTTACGCACAGAGATTCTTCCAGATCCTCTGAATCTTTTGATGATATTATGCACTGTAGATGATGATATGTTCAAACTCTTTGCAATTTTACACTGTCGAACTCCTTTCTGATATTGCTCCACTATTTGTCGGTGCAGAATTAGGGGGATTGGTGATCCTCTTCCCATCTTTACTTCTGAGAGCCGCTGCCACTCCAAGATGCTCTTTTTATACCCAGTCATGTTAATGACCTATTGCCAATTGACCTAATGAGTTGCAATTTGGTCCTCCAGCTGTTCCTTTTTTGCACCTTTAACTTTTCCAGCCTCTTATTGCCCCTGTCCCAACTTTTTTGAGATGTGTAGCTGTCATAAAATTACAAATGAGCCAATATTTGGTATGAAATTTCAAAATGTCTCACTTTCGACATTTGATATGTTGTCTATGTTCTATTGTGAATACAATATCAGTTTCTGAGATTTGTAAATTATTGCATTCCGTTTTTATTTACAATTTGTACTTTGTCCCAACTTTTTTGAAATCCGGGTTGTAGATGTGATGCACTTCTGAGTTGTTACAGGAAGTTGTTGAAAAGAGTATTGAGACCACTGAGCTCTAGCGCTGGGCCTTTTCTGGGAAATAATAGTTTGGGTCATGGCGACAGTGTGTGTATGTCAGCCTCAGTTCAGAGGTTTCAGTTTTGAAAACTGTAAGAGGTAAGAGTAGAATAATATAAAGTACAGATACCTGGTATATTTTACTTCTGTGATTTTTAAATTGTTCATTTTTGGATTAGGAATCATTTTTGTGGCTACTGCCTCATAGAGTAAATAAATATGGTATATTTACTGTATGGACACGGTATCATAAAACAATTTTATTTATAAGCAGTAGCCACATGTACCCATAGGATACCTATTTTTATCTCATCTCATCTCATTATCTCTAGCCGCTTTATCCTGTTCTACAGGGTCGCAGGCAAGCTGGAGCCTATCCCAGCTGACTACGGGCGAAAGGCGGGGTACACCCTGGACAAGTCGCCAGGTCATCACAGGGCTACCTATTTTTATCATAGGATGCAATATTTTAAGAAGAAGAAGAACTTTATTCATCACACGTACACTTGTGAAATTCCTCTCTGCATTTAACCCAATGAACACACACACACGGGAGCAATGAGCACACACACATACCCAGAACAGTGGGCAGCTATGCTACAGCACCTGGGGAGCAGTTGGGGGTTAGATGCCTTACTCAAGGGCACTTCAGCCCAAGGCTGCCCCGTGTTAACCTAATTGCATGTCTTTGGACTGTGGGGGAAACCGGAGCACCCGGAGGAAACCCATCCAAACATGGGGAGAACATGCAAACTCCACACAGAAAGGCCCCCGTCAGCCACTGGGCTCAAACCCAGAACCTTTTTGCCGTGAGCCGACAGTGCTAACCACTACACCACCGTGCCGTTAGAGATATCTTAAAATAAACCAGAATTGACAAGGTGACATTAGGGGTGCGCATGCAAAGACTTGGTAATAATGAATCTACAAGTGGGAAACAATCCAAGGGGCACTTGAATGTAGCATTAACGTTACTGAAAACAAATCGATATAGAGGCTTTTTACTCACTGATTAACACCATTGTGATAATTAATCCTCATATATACAGGTATTTGTTTAAGTCTCATCTCTCATCTCATTATCTGTAGCCACTTTATCCTGTTCTACAGGGTCGCAGGCAAGCTGGAGCCTATCCCAGCTGACTACGGGCGAAAGGCAGGGTACACCCTGGACAAGTCGCCAGGTCATCACAGGGCTGACACATAGACACAGACAATCATTCACACTCACATTCACACCTACGGTCAATTTAGAGTCACCAGTTAACCTAACCTGCATGTCTTTGGGGGAAACCGGAGCACCCGGAGGAAACCCACACGGACACGGGGAGAACATGCAAACTCCGCACAGAAAGGCCCTTGCTGGCCGCTAGGCTCGAACCCGGACCTTCTTGCTGTGAGGCGACAGCGATAACCACTACACCACCGTGCCATTTGTTTAAGTCATATTGATCATATTGATTTTGATTGATATTTGGATTTAAATTTAGACAAAACACACCATCTCAGTGCTCTGTGCTACAGTGCTAATGGACTTCGTTTCCCAACAGGCTTAGCGGTTAGTGGGTTTGGGGGCGGGGAAAAGACAATTGTTTGCTAGCAACGGTCGCTGTGTGTTCACAATGCCATGTCTATGAATTATTAAAATTATTATACAGGTCTGGCATTTGCATTTTAAAGTCCATGACCACTATAAAAAATTATAATACTGTTGATTTCAGTTGAATAAATGTTTTTTTTAAATATCAGATTTGCATTCACAATGCGCTATTATGCTAATCATGAAATTATACAAAAGCAATACATTATCAATACAATTGTTACTCTGTATATTGTGTTATCATTTGTAAAACCTGACAGAATGTGCTGTTATAGGAAAAGTTATCATTTTCCGATAACAGAATGTCCTGCCATATTTTATTTCTCTTATAACACAGCTATGTCAACAATTACAACTTTATATTAATTGAAGAATGACATGTCTTACTTGCCATACCACAATCCAGACCAAGAAAGTGATTACTGAAAGTGAATGAGAGTGAGTGGGAGGTGTGTGCATACCTGTCAACCGTCCCGTTTTTCCCGGGAAATCCCTTATTTTGACTTATTTCCCGCTGTCTTCCCGTTTTTTTATTTTCCCGAAAATATCCTGTATTTTGACATTATATAAAAGTCCCGTATTTTCACAATATATAAAAGTCGGTAGGTCCAGAATTCATGACGCGCCTCTGACAGGAGTTTACAGCAGGAAGTCGGGCCATGAATTCATGTCCCCGCCCTCTCAGGCATCAGTCATTACATACCTACGTCCGGAGGCGAGGCTGAACAAGTGATTAGGTCCAGTGTTGCCAGATTGGGCGGTTTCCCGCCCAAGTTGGGCGGTTTCAAGTGCATTTTGGCGGGTTTTGAACATATTTTGGGCTGGAAAACGACAGCAGTATCTGGCAACACTGATTAGGTCTGACGTGAAGATGGCGATGCTAATAGCTAAGAAAAACATTAGCCTCGCTTTCTTTGATGATTTCAACAAGTGCGTGGCTGGAATGTTCCCAGACTCTTCCCTTGCAAAGAAATTTTCCATGGGGAAAACGAAAGCCTCCCAAATAATCAAAGGTAAGCTACACATGTTTACATTAAGTATGTCCTGGCTAAGACCTCATAAATAGCCTAGTGTAAACTAATTGGTGTATTAACTGCTTTATCCACTCATTGCCTATTTTATTTTCTATCTGAAACTTACCCATTTTAAATCACTCTTGGTTTAATATCTTATATTACTCTCTCTTTATTACATCCATCCATCCATCCATCCATCCATCTATCTATCTATCTATCTATCTATCTATCTATCTATCTAGTGTTCCGAGGCCATGATTATAGTAAAACCATAATAAATTGCAATGGAATTGAATTTATTGACTGGTTATATAATTACCTTTCTTATTTTAACATAAGATACGTATTTTAGCCCTTAATTTGGGAAATAACTGGTACCACTGAAAGCAAATAAAAATAAATGTATAGTTTATTCACAAATGCACTCTATAAACCATAAGCATATTGAGTTTGGGTCTTGGCTATCACCAACATGCACCAGAGTACAGGAAATCACAAATACTAGATAGAAAATTACCCCCCATTCAACTACACACCCACTTTTGGTGAAGGGTATGACTTTCCAAAATTTTCCCTTATTTTGAGTTAAAAATCTGGGGAATATCCCTTTTTTTCAAACCTCAAAGTTGACAGGTATGGGTGTGTGTATGTTTCCTCCTACAACTGAAAACATTTAAAAATTTCTGCACGAGCTCAGTGCTGCAAATAAAACCCTTCTCAGAGTCCGTGATCTGATATCATGCACTAATTTTCAAGATGGCTGCACCCTGTATGGCAGCGGTCACGCCAGCTCCTGTGAGAATGTTTATATTCACAGATGTGGACAAATTTGTTGGTGCCCTGCCACGAAAAAAAAAAAAAAGACCCCACAACTATCTCTGAAATAACTTGAAACTGACAAATGTTAATGGCATCCATCATTGTTTATTCCATGTTTAACACAAATCAGATTTTCCTTTTGATTTTTGATTCAACTGGATATTTTACATAACAAATGAAAACGGCATGGACAAAAATTATGGTAACTGTAACTTAATATTTTGTTGCGCAACCTTTAGCAGCAATCATTGCTAACAAGCGCTCTCTGTAGCTCTCAGTGAAACTTCTGCATCTGCCAGCAGGTAGTTTGGTCCACTTTTCCTGAGCAAACTGCTCCAGCTGTCTCAGGTTTGAAAGGTGCCATCTCCACACTGCATGTTTCAGCTCTTTCCAGAAATGTTCGATAGGATTCAGGTCAGGGCTCATAGAAGGCTACTTCAGGATAGTCCAATGTTTTGTTCTTCACCATTCTTGGGTGCTTTGAGCTGTGTGTTTTAGGTCTTTATCCTGTTGGAGGACCCATGACCTGTTACGGAGACAGAGCGTTCTGACACTGGGTACATTTCGCTCCAGAATGCCTTGATAGTCTTGAGATTTCACTGTGCCCTGCACAGATTCAAATCACCCTGTGCCAGATGCAGCAAAGCAGCCCTGAATCATAACCAAGCCTCCTCTGTGTTTCACAATAGGTATGGTGTTCTTTTCTTTGAAAGCTTCATTTTTTCTTCTGTGGCTATAGAGCTGATGTGACTTGCCAGTAAGCTTGAGTTTTGTCTCTTCTGTCCAAAGGACATACTCCCAGAAGCATTGTGGCTTGTCAATATGCATTTTAGTAAATTCCAGTCTGGCTTTTTAAGTTTTTCTTTCAACAGTGGAGTCCTTCCATTGAGCCCACTGTCACTCAAAAACTAACAGGTTACTGGGGGCGTCATGGCTCAGGTGGCTAAGGCGCCATACCATAAATCCGGGGACCCGGGTTCGATTCCGACCCGAGGTCATTTCCCGATCCCTCCCCGTCTCTCTCTCCCACTCACTTCCTGTCCTGTCTCTACACTGTCCTATCCAATAAAGGTGAAAAAAAGCCCAAAAAGTATCTTTATAAAAACTAACAGATTACGTAATCAGACATTGATGGACCTTGGAGTTCAACTTTTATTTCTTTGCAAATTGTCCTTGGCTCTTTTTCTACCATTGGCACCATCCTTCAGTTCAATCTGCGATGGATTTTCCTCTTGCAGTCACATCCAGAAAGGTTGGCTACAGTCCCATAGAACTTAAACTTCTTAATAATATTTGTAACTGGAGTCACAGGAGCATCAAGCTGCTTGAGCCCATGTTTACATTAGACCGTATCAGCGGATCATCAGATTAACGTTTTTAAAACGATTAGTGTGCACACAGCAACACCAATACACGATTTGCGTGCACACAGCAACACCAATACACGGATACGCTCGGCTCCGCAGGCATCCTGCGCTCCAAATCACTCCGCCCTGAACAGCGAGTGCCCTCTGGAGGGTGCGCACTCCGGCCCTGCGCAGCTCACAGAGCGCGCGAGTGAAGTGAACAAGCTGTGTTTTCGGGACTGACCCGCTGTGTGTGTGATCCCAGTGCATATCACTTACCACTTGCAAGTGGAAGGATGGCAAGCCTAAAGACAATCATAACTACACAATGGGTAGTATTTGCATCAGTATTTGCAGTATTTTCATACTTTTATACTCTTTAATGAAAGGTGATACAAGGCGGAAGTCCGCGCCGTTTTTCAGCAGTCGCGTCACATGACCAACGCCAGCGAATCAGGAAGGTGGATGTCACAGTGACGTTGTCCAATGAGACGCCAGCTAGAGCTCAGCACAGCGTATCCGCGTATTCTGAATGTTTACACAGCACCGGAGCTGACACGATCTGGATTGAATACGTGGACGCTGGCGGATTCCCGTTTCCCGGCGTTTCCAGGTGGTTTAATGTAAACGGACAGTGCATCCGCGAAGAAAACGAGACAGATACGGTCTAATGTAAACTTGGCCTTAACTAGAAGAGACAGTGTTCATTGTGATGCTCGCTCTACCATTTAACGATGATCTTTGTGCTACGATGCTTTTAGGAAAATCACCCCTGAATGACTGATTACAAGATTTTAGACACCTGTGATACTAATTAAGGTTAAATAATTAGTTTGAAATGTCACTATAATCCAATTATTTATAATCTTTCTTTTCCAGGGGTACCAACAAATCTGTCCAGGCTATTTTAGAATATCTTTGTAAAATAAAGATATTTTACACTCAGCTAGTGGCCTAGTGGTAGCGTGTCCGCCTCTTGATCGGGAGATTGTGAGTTCTATTCACTGTCGGGTCATACCAAAGACCTTCATAAAAATGGTACCTACTGGCAAGGCATACAGATGTGAGTGGGGAGTTTAACTCTCGTGGTTACCAGAGGACCCGCCCCCCACTGTAACCCTAGCTATGTAATAGGCGAGGGGCCGAGGTCTGCGGAAACGGAGATCGGCGCCGCCACATGGCGCGGGAAGGACTTATTTATTTATATTTGTAAAATAAACAATAAATCGTTTCTTTTCACACTTTTTTTTTTTGCTTTACTCTATGACATACCAAAGGCATGTAAGTATACATGAGAAAAATGCTTTTAATGTTATTACTTTTCAGGAGGAATAAAGCATTGTTTCAATGAGCTGTAAGGGTACCAACAAATTTGTCCACTTCTGTATTATCACATTGTGCAATAAGTCCAGTAGTGGAAATAACAGGTGCAATATTTGTTAAGTCTCAGTTTGTCTATTTATGTCTGTTATATCTTTCACTGCACATGGAGCTAGGAGAAATGCAATTTCGTTCTGCTGTGCACTGCTTGTTGTATGGTCTGAATGACAATAAAGTTCACTTTGACTTTGCTTAAATGCATAACACTGCTGCATGAAGTAATATAGAAAACCAGATAAAGTGATTTCCCGGATCTCTGGCCTGTGTGATCAGTAAAACACAGGCTGCAGTACTAAATATAAATGGCTTACACACCTCTGTTCTGAAGAGCGGAGAATTCGTGTGAGGGACACATAGTTTCCTTCAGCTGTGCCTTTACCAACGGTGGGAACAGACGTCCTGCAGGCCACATACAGGGCACACGCCAACCAGTGCAGATCACTACCCTGAGAGAGAGAGAGAGAGAGAGAGAGAGAGAGAGAGAGAGAATGAATCACTGTGATGCTCACACTACCTTTTAGCAAACTTGATGAGAAATTAACATAAATTAACATAATAATAATAATAATAATAATAATAATAATGTAGATCCATATTACATTTAATTATTATTTAAATGTAATGGGCGGCGTGGTGATGTAGTGGTTAGCACTGTCGCCTCACAGGAAGTAGGTTCAGGGTTCGAGCCCAGCGGCTGGCAGGGGCCTTTCTGTGTGGAGTTTGCATGTTCTCCCCATGTCTGTGTGGGTTTCCTCCGGGTGCTCCGGTTTCCCCCACAGTCCAAAGACATGTGATTAGGTTAATATGGGGCAGCCTTGGCCTGAAGGTTGGGCTGAAGTGCCCTTGAGCAAGGGCATCTAACCCCCAACTGCTCCCTGGACGCTGTAGCATAGCTGCCCACTGCTCTGGGTATGTGTGTGTGCTCATTGCTCACTTGTGTGTGGTCACTGCTTCAGATGGTTTAAATGCAAAAGAAAAATTTCAGTGTGTGTATAAGTCTGTGCTTGAGTGTACGTATGACAAATAAAGACTTCTTGGCTAATAATAATAATAATAATAATAATAATAATAAAGTTATATATTACATTTAGGGCGGCATGGTGGTGTAGTGGTTAGCGCTGTCGCCTCACAGCAAGAAGGTCCAGGTTCGAGCCCCGTGGCCGGCGAGGGCCTTTCTGTGCGGAGTTTGCATGTTCTCCCCGTGTCCGCGTGGGTTTCCTCCGGGTGCTCCGGTTTCCCCCACAGTCCAAAGACATGCAGGTTAGGTTAACTGGTGACTCTAAATTGACCGTAGGTGTGAATGTGAGTGTGAATGGTTGTCTGTGTCTATGTGTCAGCCCTGTGATGACCTGGCGACTTGTCCAGGGTGTACTCCGCCTTTTGCCCGTAGTCAGCTGGGATAGGCTCCAGCTTGCCTGCGACCCTGTAGAACAGGATAAAGCGGCTAGAGATAATGAGATGAGATATTACATTTAATTATTATTATTATTATTATTATTATTATTATAGGCTGCATGATGGTGTAAGTGGCTAGCACGGTCGCCTCACAGCATGAAGGTTCTGGGTTTGAGCCCAGTGGTCGGCGAGGGCCTTTCTGTGTGGAGTTTGCATGTTCTCCCTGTGTCTGCGTGGGTTTCCTCCGGGTGCTCCGGTTTCCCCCACAGTCCAAAGACATGCGGTTAGGTTAATATGGGACGGCTTTGGGCTGAGGTGCCCTTGAGCGAGGCACCCAACTCCCAACTGCTCCCCAGGTGCTGTTAGCATGGCTGCCCACTGCTCTGGGTATGTGTGTGTGCTCATTGCTCATGTGTGTGTGCATGTGTGTGTTCACTGCTTTAGATGGGTTAAATACAGAGAGGAATTTCACAAGTGTGTGATGAATAAAGTTGTGCTTTTGCTTATTATTATTATTATTCAGTAACTACTATTAATTATTAGGTAACTACAGTGAAATAATAAATGGTAAATAAGAGTGTGTAGTATGCACACACAGATGGGTCCTGGGAATGAATGAATGAATTATTTAAACAGTAATTAATCGTCTTCTTTTTCTTCTTCTTCTTTTGGCTGCTCCCGATTAGGGGTCGCCACAGCGGATCTTTCGTCTCCATCGCTCCCTGTCTTCCGCATCCTTCTCTACCACACCTGCCACTTTCATGTCCTCTCTCACCACATCCATGTATCTCCTCTTTGGCCTTCCTCATTTTCATTTGCCTGACAGCTCCATCCTCAACATTCTCCTTCCAACATGCTCTGCATCTCTTCTCAGGATGTGCCCATACCATCTCAGTCTCATCTCTCTTAGCTTAATTCCCAAGCTCTCCACATGTGCTGTTCCTCTGATGTGCTCGTTCCTTATCCTGTCCAACCTTGTCACTCCCATCGCAAAGCTTAAAGTGCATATCCTGGACCAAGTTCGTTTTTTTTTATATGAAAGTCTGTCCCTTTACACACTCATCCAGAAGGGTAATTTTGCACAAGGCCATCTGTCTACAGCAGAAAAAAATAAAATAACAAAACACGTCTGGAAAAATCCCAAGGAAGTCTGGAGCCAGATTCGTGACGTTACCTGCGGAAGCGCCAGCAGGCTGCGTGAGCTTGCACGGTTTCAGTGCACAGCCTGTGTACACTAAGTTTAGCAGCTAGTGATTTTGCATTGAAATATGGAATTGTCACCTGAGCGCAATGTAGGAAACGATGAGTACTAATCCAATCAAGATTGGTGTTGCTACACCCTCCTACGATACATCTGTTAACCATTTTAATAATTACGTGATAACGTTGAAGAAATTTGCAGAAAACCACCAGGTCGTTTTCTCATAAACAAACCAGCGCTGGCGTAGGATTCAGAGGGAGGCGTCCCGCTGATGACGTCACGAAAATCAATGTTTGCCGGGAAATCCAAATGCCAAGTTTTTTCAGAGGCGGACCAATTCGCCTCAAATGGCTTGATTTCAACTGAATTTTTCTGGTATTGCGCAAGGTAAAAAAATAGCAGAGAATGCAGAATGTTACAGATATTTGACCAAAGTTTAATATAAAATAGGAGAATGACATTGATCTTGCTCCTGAATTTACCCGTGATATGCACTTTAACATCCTCCAACTGTTTCTTCGTTAAGGGTAATTAATTAAACAGTAATTAATTAATTAATGATGTATAAGACAGTAGTGAGACCAGTTGTGATGTATGGACTGGAGACCGTACCCTTAACGAAGAGACAGGAGGCAAAGTTGGAGGTGACGGAGTTGAGGATGTTAAGGTTTGCGATGGGAGTGACAAATTTGGACAGGATAAGGAACGAGCACATCAGAGGAACAGCACATGTGGAGAGCTTGGGAATTAAGCTAAGAGAGATGAGACTGAGATGGCATGGGCACATCCTGAGAAGAGATGCAGAGCATGTTGGAAGGAGAATGTTGTGGATGGAGCTGTCAGGCAAACGAAAACGAGGAAGGCCAAAGAGAAGATACATGGATGTGGTGAGAGAGGACATGAAAGTGGTAGAGAAGGATGTGGAAGACAGGGAGCAATGGATACGAAATATCCGTTGTGGCAACCCCTAATCGGGAGCAGCCAAAAGAAGAAGAAGAATTAAACAGTAATTAATCTCATCTCATCTCATCATCTCTAGCTGCTTTATCCTGTTCTACAGGGTTGCAGGCAAGCTGGAGCCTATCCCAGCTGACTACAGGCGAAAGGCGGGGTACACCCTGGACAAGTCGCCAGGTTATCACAGGGCTGACACATAGACACAGACAACCATTCACACTCACATTCACACCTACGGTCAATTTAGAGTCACCAGTTAACCTAACCTGCATGTCTTTGGACTGTGGGGGAAACCGGAGCACCCGGAGGAAACCCACGTGGACACGGGGAGAACATGCAAACTCCACACAGAAACGCCCTCGCCGGCCACGGGGCTCAAACCCGGACCTTCTTGCTGTGAGGCGACAGCGCTAACCACTACACCACCGTGCCGCCCCCAGTAATTAATCATGTATCTTAATATCTTGTACATAAGTTCTATTAAAATATAGATAAAAATGTAGATTAAATATTGGTTCATAAATGCATTTCAATTAATGCTATAATTAACTCATAAAATAATTGAGGGGGGGAAATCTAGAAAATAACCTGAATAATGTTGACTCAAAATAAAATGCAAAAAGTAAACTACTTGCTAACATCAAGCCTGTGATGTCATTAATGTGCATTGCGTTTGAGAATGTTGTTGTAGCGGTTAGCACTGTCGCCTCACAGCAAGAAGGTTGCGGGTTCGAACCCAGCTGCCGGCGAGGAAACATGCAAACTCCACACTCCTTTCTGTGTGGAGTTTGCATGTTCGCCCCGTGTTTCCCCCACAGTCCAAAGACATGCAGTTAGGTTGACGTGGGGCGGCCTTGGGCTGAGGTGCAAGGTACCTGACCCCTGACTGCTCCCCGGGCGCTCTGGTGTGGCTGCCCACTGCTCTGAGTGTGTGTGTGTGTGTTCACTGCTTCAGATGGGTTAAATGCAGAGGATGAATCTCACTGTCAGCGACTTGTCCAGGGTGTACCCCGCCTTTCGCCCGTAGTCAGCTGGGATAGGCTCCAGCTCGCCTGCGACCCTGTAGAAGGATAAAGCGGCTAGAGATAATGAGATGAGATGAGATGAGAATCTCACTGTGCTTGAGACAAATAAAGGTTTCTTCTTAGAAGTGCAGTGGATCTGTCGGACAGGACCGGGTTCAGGGTTCAGCAAAGGCAGAGGAGCTCTGTGTGCTGAGAGAGATAAGGCCTGTGGGGACTGGGAGCTCGACATCCAGCCCCCTTGCTCTAAATCAACAGCTAATATAAACACACACACACACACACACACACACACAGTGCTTTGTTTGGTTATTAACCCTATAGGTGTCTTTAAATGCACACAGAGACACATGAGCGCCCCAGGCTCCATGCTCATACCGGCGTGATGCCCGCAAAGGGCCCGATGAAGCACTAAACAGCTCTCTCTTACCTCCAAAGTGTAATTTTTGCTGATATTTTCGTAACTCCTCCATGCCCCGTTACTCGCCTCCTCGTCCATATTCAGAGCTCGACACAGATCTTCAAACGACAGCCTTGTTTTCTGCACACTCTCTTCCTCTTCGTTCATTTTTACGCATAAAATTAAACCAGATAGTTATACACTGGTCTTAATCAAGCGATCGGGTGTAAAATATAACACGCAGCTGTAAAACCGGTCATCTACCGAGCTGAAAGCTGAATTAAACCCAAACCGAAGTGTTTCAGTGCTGTGCCGCAGACTACAGCTACACTTCTGCACACTGTAGCCATTTAAATGCCGTTTGACTGACAGATACTGCTTTGCGTAGAGGACGTACGCCACTAGCGTAGTAAATAGCCTGAGAGGATGTGGATTTTACGTAAATCATATCGCGATACCGAATACGTAGAAAAGCTCTTCTGAGCCCCGGAAATGTTGTCCCCGCCCACTTTTCACTTCCTAAATATCATTCATGACTCGACAGTCACGGCTAACGTTTTCTAATTTCACGTAAAAACAAAAAACAAAACAAAACGTCTTTCACACATTCAACCAAAATGTACATTTTGCTACAGGCTATTACTTATTATGTTTATTTTTGCAAAAAAAAAAAAAAAAAAACACCTCCGCCAAAACAAACACACAATGTGAATATTTTGCCATGCTTCCTTCAAGAGCTCTCAGAATTACTCTGTACGCCCGGTTTACCTACACTATCAAGAACAACTCGATTTTGTATCACTGCTATGCAGATGACACCCAAATTTATTTTGCTCTATCACCTAATGATTATGCCCCCCTTGAATGTCTCTACCAGTGTATCGACCAAATCAACAACTGGATGTCACAAAATTTTCTCCAGCTGAACACAGATAAAATAGAAGTAATTCTATTTGGGGAAAAAGATGAGATTACCACTATTCTTGACACAAAGGGGATTAAAACAAAAGATATGGTTAAAAATCTTGGTGTTTTCATTGACAGCGAGCTAAACTTTGACAGTCACATGAAAGCAATCACTAAATCGGCATTTTATCACCTAAAAACATTTCCAAACTAAGAGGACTTATGTCAAAAAATGATCTGGAAAAACTAATACATGCCTTCGTCTCTAGTAGGGTTGATTACTGCAATGGCCTTTTCACAGGCCTGCCAAAAAAGACCATCAAACGACTTCAGCTGGTTCAAAATGCAGCGGCCAGGGTTCTCACACGAACAAAAAGAACAGAGCACATTACTCCAATTCTCAGGTCCCTTCACTGGCTTCCAGTAAGCTACAGAATTGACTTTAAAGTATTGCTGCTGGTGTACAAATCTCTAAATGGTACAGGGCCCAATTACCTCTCTGATATGTTGCAGCGGCCTAACCCAATCAGATCTACCAGATCACAGCAGCAAAATTTACTGGTAAAACCTGTTGTTAAAACAAAGTGTGGTGAAGCAGCTTTTAGTTACTATGCAGTGCAGCTATGGAACAAACTCCCAGAGGACATTAAAAATGCTCCTGCTGTTGGCAGCTTCAAATCTAGAGAAAAGACCAAGCTGTTCTCAGATGCTTTCTGCTAACCGATAAATACTGTCATCTTTACGTTTTAAACTTTACTTAACTTTTACAGTCTCTGCATGTTTTAAACTTTACTTAACTTTTATTCTATTTTATTCTCCTGTTTTTTACTGAACTTTTACTTCATTTTATTATTTTATTTCTACTATTGTTTAATTCTTCTTATTTTTTTCTCTCTTCTTCCCCATTTATTTTATGTAATTTTATTTTCTATTGTTTACTGTTTTGCTTTTACCTCTGTAAAGCACATTGAACTGCCACTGTGTATGAAATGCGCTATATAAATAAACTTGCCTTGCCTTACACTAGAATCGAGCATGCATCAGGAATAATTTCTCTCGACTTGTTACTATTATACACTACCGTTCAAAAGTTTGGGGTCACCCAGACAATTTTGTGTTTTCCATGAAAAGTCACACTTTTATTTACCACCATAAGTTGTAAAACGAATAGAAAATATAGTCAAGACATTTTTCTGGCCATTTTGAGCATTTAATCGACCCCACAAATGTGATGCTCCAGAAACTCAATCTGCTCAAAGGAAGGTCAGTTTTATAGCTTCTCTAAAGAGCTCAACTGTTTTCAGCTGTGCTAACATGATTGTACAAGGGTTTTCTAATCATCCATTAGCCTTCTGAGGCAATGAGCAAACACATTGTACAATCCGATTCCAAAAAAGTTGGGACAAAGTACAAATTGTAAATAAAAATGGAATGCAATGATGTGGAAGTTTCAAAATTCCATATTTTATTCAGAATAGAACATAGATGACATATCAAATGTTTAAACTGAGAAAATGTATCATTTAAAGAGAAAAATTAGGTGATTTTAAATTTCATGACAACAACACATCTCAAAAAAGTTGGGACAAGGCCATGTTTCCCACTGTGAGACATCCCCTTTTCTCTTTACAGCAGTCTGTAAACGTCTGGGGACTGAGGAGACAAGTTGCTCAAGTTTAGGGATAGGAATGTTAACCCATTCATGTCTAATGTAGGATTCTAGTTGCTCAACTGTCTTAGGTCTTTTTTGTCGTATTTTCTGTTTTATGATGTGCCAAATGTTTTCTATGGGTGAAAGATCTGGACTGCAGGCTGGCCAGTTCAGTACCCGGACCCTTCTTCTACGCAGCCATGATGCTGTAATTGATGCAGTATGTGGTTTGGCATTGTCATGTTGGAAAATGCAAGGTCTTCCCTGAAAGAGACGTCATTTGGATGGGAGCATATGTTGCTCTAGAACCTGGATATACCTTTCAGCACTGATGGTGTCTTTCCAGATGTGTAAGCTGCCCATGCCACACACACTAATGCAACCCCATACCATCAGAGATGCAGGCTTCTGAACTGAGCGCTGATAACAACTTGGGTCGTCCTTCTCCTCTTTAGTCCGAATGACACGGCGTCCCTGATTTCCATAAAGAACTTCAAATTTTGATTCGTCTGACCACAGAACAGTTTTCCACTTTGCCACAGTCCATTTTAAATGAGCCTTGGCCCAGAGAAGACGTCTGCACTTCTGGATCATGTTTAGATACGGCTTCTTCTTTGAACTATAGAGATTTAGCTGGCAATGGCGGATGGCACGGTGAATTGTGTTCACAGATAATGTTCTATGGAAATATTCCTGAGCCCATTTTGTGATTTCCAATACAGAAGCATGCCTGTATGTGATGCAGTGCCGTCTAAGGGCCCGAAGATCACGGGCACCCAGTATGGTTTTCCAGCCTTGACCCTTACGCACAGAGATTCTTCCAGATTCTCTGAATCTTTTGATGATATTATGCACTGTAGATGATGATATGTTCAAACTCTTTGCAATTTTACACTGTCGAACTCCTTTCTGATATTGCTCCACTATCTGTCGGCGCAGAATTAGGGGGATTGGTGATCCTCTTCCCATCTTTACTTCTGAGAGCCGCTGCCACTCCAAGATGCTCTTTTTATACCCAGTCATGTTAATGACCTATTGCCAATTGACCTAATGAGCTGCAATTTGGTCCTCCAGCTGTTCCTTTTTTGTACCTTTAACTTTTCCAGCCTCTTATTGCCCCTGTCCCAACTTTTTTGAGATGTGTTGCTGTCATGAAATTTTAAATGAGCCAATATTTGGCATGAAATTTCAAAATGGCTCACTTTAGACATTTGATATGTTGTCTATGTTCTATTGTGAATACAATATCAGTTTTTGAGATTTGTAAATTATTGCATTCCGTTTTTATTTACAATTTGTACTTTGTCCCAACTTTTTTGGAATTGGGGTTGTACCATTAGAACACTGGAGTGAGAGTTGCTGGAAATGGGCCTCTATACACCTATGGAGATATTGCACCAAAAACCAGACATTTGCAGCTAGAATAGTCATTTACCACATTAGCAATGTATAGAGTGGATTTCTGATTAGTTTAAAGTCATCTTCATTGAAAAGAACAGTGCTTTTCTTTCAAAAATAAGGACATTTCAAAGTGACCCCAAACTTTTGAACGGTAGTGTACGTAAGAGAAAGGTTTGAAAAGTCACCAGTGGGTGATTTTTTCATTCCTCTTACTAGTTACACGGATTAAGCTGCCGACACTGGTTTACATCTGTAACAATCCGAGGAGCACTTGAATGTAGCATTAACGTTACTGAAAACAATCTATATAAATATAGAGGCTTTTTACTCACTGATTAACACTATTGTGATAATTAATCCTCATATATGCAGGTATTTGTTTAAGTCATATTAATCATATTGATTTTGATTGATATTTGGGTTTAAATTCAGACAAAACACACCGTCTCTGTGCTACAGTGCTAACGGACTTCGTTTCCCGTCAGGCTTAGCGGTTCGTGGGTTTGGGGGCGGGGAAAAGACAACTGTTTGCTAGCAACGGTCGCTGTGTGTTCACAATGCCATGTCTGTGAATTACTAAAATTATTATACAGGTCTGGGATTTGCATTTTTTTGGGTTCGATCGGTGCTTTATCTGAAGGCTGTATATATAGACTAATTAAAATGTCTCTGTATTATTGTCAGGATGGCGGGATTTTATACTACTATAGCATCTAAATGGTAAACAGTGAGTTGTTGAGCCTGTATGGTTCAAATGCAAGAACAAGAGACGTGGCTTTCTGCATGATTGATATTTTTAATGGTTATGCAGAAAAACAGGACTTTAAAAATTCTTTAAGAGTAAGTTTATTTCAATTTAGCCCAGGTAGTTAGTTAGTGCTGTGGTTTCCTTAGCTAGCTAACAAGCTGCTGAAAGAAATGCAATCATGATATTTTAAATCCTGTAAACATTTGTGCTTTCAGATTTCACCATGTCTGGCTTGACTCCAGTGGACGAGACTGCTGGTGATATTCCTGTCCGAGACATCACTTTACACCTCAACAGGGCAGGCACACCAGGTTTAGAGAAAGGTAAAGATATAATAATAATAATAATAATAATAATAAAACATTGATAGGTGTCAACAAGTGAGTGGGAGAAAGTGAAAGCCTTGCCAAACAAACAAACAAACAAACAAACAAACAAACCCCTCATATCACTTTTTAAATATCTTGACTTCTATAAACTGTAAAGCAATTATGTGGCCATTTATTTTGCATCATGGGGCAAATCAGATATTCTGTAAATGTAACTTTTCCTGTACATGCTTGGTGAAAGTGGTGCTTTCTGAGTGCCCTCTTTCCACTGCCTGCTTTCCACCCTATATCTGTTTAGTGTTATTTTCAAGTACCACATATGCATGAAATTTTGTCCACAGAATCACTGCTTTGCCGAAATGCCCGAGACAGGCAAACTGTGGCGAAGATCAGCCGAGAGGAGCTGGAGGACCGCTATCTGCGCCAGCAGGAGGAAAACCTCGCCCTTAAACAGCACTCACACAAACAGGAGGACAAGATTAAGAGGTACGAACTTGATTACTGGGGCCATGGCAGGGGTCCCAACTGGGTTCTGAAAGCTTTTTCCACTTTTTTCCTTGAAAAATAAAGTCAAATAAGTACTCTTCACTTTTTCTGAGTTTCCGACTTATTAAAGTGATCTTAATACGGGTTTATACCAACTAAAACTGGCACAGTTCAAATGTTTATACAGATACAGGCCTCTTCATTACATATACAATTTGGGCTCCACTCGATTTCTGAATTTCCCGTCGATTTACGAACCGAATTGGGGACACCGCGGTTTTAAGAGATCCGGGGCTCAGTCCGGTTTTCCTGGGGCTTGTATTTTTTAAGGCCGACTGGTATCGATAGGTTGGCCAGGTTTTGTTTAACTTTAAGATAAGATAAGAGAGCCTTTTATTATCCCACAAGGGGAAATTTAAATTGTTACAGCAGCAAAATATATAAAGAGAAAAAGACATGCAGGTTAGGTTAACTGGTGACTCTAAATTGAGCGTAGGTGTGAATGTGAGTGTGAATGGTTGTCTGTGTCTATGTGTCAGCCCTGTGATGACCTGGCGACTTGTCCAGGGTGTACCTCGCCTCTCGCCCGTAGTCAGCTGGGATAGGCTCCAGCTTGCCTGCGACCCTGTAGAACAGGATAAAGCGGCTATAATGAGATGAGAAGATAAGACAGTGAAGGAGCAGTGCAAAAGTACCAAGTATACTTATTCCAAGTATATTTATTTATTTTTTTCTTTATTTTTTCCCCCATACCTTATTCTTTTTTATATTTGTATATGTAAATAGTTAATTTAATTTATCTAGAAGTTTTCTCTATTTTCTATTCTCTGTTTATCCTATAATGGTGCTGCTGGAATTTTAATTTCCCTGAGGGAACCCTCCCAAAGGGATCAATAAAGTTCTATCTAATCTAATATATATATATATATATAGTGTATGTATGTATGTATGTGTGTGTGTGTGTGTGTGTGTGTGTAATATAAGCACGGTCGCCTCACAGCAAGAAGGTTCTGGGTTCGAACCCAGCAGCCGGTGAGGGCCTTTCTGTGTGGAGTTTGCATGTTCACCCCATGTCTGCGTGCTCCGGATGCTCCGGTTTCCCCCACAGTCCAAAGACATGCAATTAGGTTAACGTGGGGTGGCTTTGGGCTGAAGTGCCCTTGAGCAAGGTACTTAACCCCTGACTGCTCCCCGGGCGCTCTGGTGTGGCTGCCCACTGCTCTGGGTGTGTGTGTGTGTGTGTGTGTTCAGTGCTTCAGATGGGTTAAATGCAGAGGATGAATTTCACTGTGCTTGAAGTGTGCATGTGAGAAATAAAGGTTTCTTCTTCTTCTTCTTCTTTAAAAAAAAAAAAAAATATATATATATATATATATATATATATATATATATAAGTTTGCATAAATCAAATGGTTTGCAGATATATAGTTAACATAACACTGATTCTTGGGATTTTGGATAAAACAGGTTTTAATTTTGAAAATAAAAAGTTACTTAAATTACAAAATCTAAAGGTATATCATTATAGGACAAGGCCTTGGCTGTTCAGCAATGTATCGGTGCAAGCTCCTCATTTTGTATTTTTTTCATAAAATAGGAATTTTTTCAGCTATTACTTTGTTTTTGTCAACACCGTCAGACCCAATAAAAAGCAAATTATTTTGTATATATTTGATTTAATATGTATTTAGTGTTTTTAAATCATTGGCATTCTTAGCACACATATACACTGTTAAAAGTTGAATATTCACTTTTATTCAATTTTTATACAGTTTCACGTGTACTCCTTTAAAGATCTAATATTATACAATATTTACTTTCAGCCTAAGGCAGGGGTGGGCAATTATTTTTTCCATGGGGCCACATGAGAAGCAGAAAATTTTGTGGAGGGCCGGACCAAAAGGCTGAACTAAATTCTGCATAATATTAATTGTATTTCTTTATATAAAGCAGTAAACAACATTGTTTTTACAAGCTGCTAAGACTGGTAAGAGTATGGAAAAAATGAGGTTGCCTTACAAAAAATGTCATTTATTCAATCAAATTTCCCAAAACAATGGTTAACAAAATGTGAACGTTTGTACCATTTTTTTTTTTCAGTCACATTCACCCCAAAACACAATATAGATATCACAATATTGTCTTTCTTCTCCAAATATCAAGCAAGATACATCATATTATAATAATGATGCCCACATTTGTAGTTTAATCACCTCATTTGGTGTTTTTCAGTTTTTTATTTGTTCAGTGAGAGAAATCTAGTCTCTGTTAGTCTTTAATGAGTGCATCAAAGTCAGATTGAATGTCTGAGGTGGAGATGCGAAGCACAGCTGACAGATGATCATCAGTCCATTCGGTGTAGGAATCAGATCTACAGATCGGCTCGGGCTCCGGCGCCTGCTGGTGACGTCACACGATGTGATTGGCTGGACCGTTTGAAGGATGACGTACAAGTTTGTGGTTGGTCTGGACAAATTACTGAAGTAGTTATTGTGGGATTAGGTTTCGTGGGATTTCATGTCATGTTCATGTCGCGCGCATTGCGTTTTTGTTGAACACAACTTCAAAATAAAAGCAATGCACATTCAGTCCATGCATGAGGTAAAATTAGAAAATACGTTTATTTTGTAATTTCTAATTAACCTTACGCGGGCCGGTCAGAATGAACCAAAGGGCCAGATGCGGCCCGCGGGCCGTAAAATGCCCAGGTCTGGTCTAAGGAGACAAAGTAATGTTTTTTTTATTTAACAAACTTATTTTTGCATTAAAAGAGACTATTACTTTCATAACTCAACAGCACTGAAGAAACATGTTGTAAACATATTCTTTTAAAACAAATAAAACTCCCTCTGATGGTGGTGACTTTAGAACTGACGGTGGTGACAGTGGCCTCATTTCAACATATAATTCCAAATTTCAATTCCAGAGTCAATGGCTTTTTGCTTAACAACTTTATTTAACTATCTGGTCCAAAAAAATAACAATCCTGAGCAATGTTATAACATTTTTTTCAAGGAATATAGGCCTAAGGTACAATTAAGCAATATCATTTTTAAAAGTACTCCATCCCCATATCATCAAATATCAAATCATCATAGTAAGAAATAATGTTATTGCCAGTGGGAATAATGTACAATGCATCACTAACATCTTAAACTGTCATCTAGTGCCCCCTACTCATAAAATAATATATTAGATTCTTCTGTAAACTGGACTGTAAACTGTATTGGACATGAACAGATAACAAAACAACAAAACCAAGAACAAAACAAACTATATCTGTTATTAACTAAAAAATAACTAAATTATTGTGAGCAAACATTCAATAAGAAATTCTGTGACTTTAGAACTGACGGTGGTGACAGTGGCCTCATTACAACATCTCTCATCTCATTATCTCTAGCCGCTTTATCCTGTTCTATAGGGTCGCAGGAAAGCTGGAGCCTATCCCAACTGACTACGGGCAAAAGGCGGGGTACACCCTGGACAAGTCGCCAGGTCATCACAGGGCTGACACATAGACACAGACAACCATTCACACTCACATTCACACCTACGGTCAATTTAGAGTCACCAGTTAACCTAACCTGCATGTCTTTGGAGGAAACCGGAGCACCCGGAGGAAACCCACGCGGACACGGGGAGAACATGCAAACTCCACACAGAAAGGCCCTCGCCGGCCACAGGGATCGAACCCGGACCCTCTTGCTGTGAGGCGACAGCGCTAACCGCTACACCACCGTGCCGCCCTCATTACAACATATAATTCCAAATTTCAATTCCAAAGTCAATGGCTTTTTGCTTAACAACTTTATTTAACTTATTCATTTCAATAAGAAATTCTTCCATCTTTGCCTTTCCATACTGAGGTATTCCTCCTTTAGCTCTGCATCACTGTGTATTTTCTCTCTGCGCTTTTTTTTTATATTCCCTGTTTCTTCTCCTTCTTTCTCTCGTCCACTGATAGCTGCTGCCTAGCCATAACTTCCTAAAATACATAAAGTCAAAGTTGAGTGTAATGACTATGAAATTGAGGGAGATGTTATGAATGTTGGATTTGGTTAAAGGTCATTCCATTTCCATTTGGCTTTAGTCATTGGAGAAGGGACACTGTATACTATGTGCTATATAGGTAGGTAGTAGGTGCCCTATGTGCATCCCAAATGACATACGTAAGCCAAATGAACATGGCATAATAGTGAATTGAGAGAGAGAGAGAGAGAGAAAAGGCACACTACATCCCCTAAGGGTTGGACAATAAGGAAGAAATATATGAGGAATTACATAAATATAAATATAAAAGAGGTTAATGAAACATCACATATCATATTGGTATTTATTGTGATCAACAATTATGTTCTAGCCTCCGTTGAAGGCCATTTGGAGGTTTTTGTCACCACCGTCAGACTGTGCGTCACCACCGTCAGACAGAAAACCTGACGGTGACGTCTGACGGTGGTGACAAAAACCTACTCTTTCACATGATATGCAGGAGTTGTTCACATTAGCCATCTTGTTTTCCCTCTGTTGCTAGCTGCTTCAGACCTCTTCTTAAAAAGTATACATTTATGTCATAATCTAATATTTTTTATACAAAAGTGACGGTGTTGACATGCTATGGTTGTGACTGTAGCAGTGTCCAAAAATATGAACAAGTTTAAGAGAAAATACCAAACTTACAGGAGCTTGAGTAATCTGGAAGCATGCAGTAGAGCTGAAGGTTTGAAAAGAGGGTCCTCAGGAATATAGTTGACGTTGTAGTTGCCTGATTTTACAACCCCGATTCCAAAAAAGTTGGGACAAAGTACAAATTGTAAATAAAAACAGAATGCAATGAAGTGGAAGTTTCAAAATTCCATATTTTATTCAGAATAGAACATAGATGACATATCAAATGTTTAAACTGAGAAAATGTATCATTTAAAGAGAAAAATTAGGTGATTTTAAATTTCATGACAACAACACATCTCAAAAAAGTTGGGACAAGGCCATGTTTACCACTGTGAGACATCCCCTTTTCTCTTTACAGCAGTCTGTAAACGTCTGGGGACTGAGGAGACAAGTTGCTCAAGTTTAGGGATAGGAATGTTAACCCATTCTTGTCTAATGTAGGATTCTAGTTGCTCAACTGTCTTAGGTCTTTTTTGTCGTATCTTCCGTTTTATGATGCACCAAATGTTTTCTATGGGTGAAAGATCTGGACTGCAGGCTGGCCAGTTCAGTACCCGGACCCTTCTTCTACGCAGCCATGATGCTGTAATTGATGCAGTATGTGGTTTGGCGTTGTCATGTTGGAAAATGCAAGGCCTTCCCTGAAAGAGACATCGTCTGGATGGGAGCATATGTTGCTCTAGAACCTGGATATACCTTTCAGTATTGATGGTGTCTTTCCAGATGTGTAAGCTGCCCATGCCACACACACTAATGCAACCCCATACCATCAGAGATGCAGGCTTCTGAACTGAGCGCTGATAACAACTTGGGTCGTCCTTCTCCTCTTTAGTCCGAATGACATGGCGTCCCTGATTTCCATAAAGAACTTCAAATTTTGATTCGTCTGACCACAGAACAGTTTTCCACTTTGCCACAGTCCATTTTAAATGAGCCTTGGCCCAGAGAAGACGTCTGCGCTTCTGGATCATGTTTAGATACGGCTTCTTCTATGAACTATAGAGTTTTAGCTGGCAACGGCAGATGTCACGGTGAATTGTGTTCACAGATAATGTCTCATCTCATTATCTCTAGCCGCTTTATCCTTCTACAGGGTCGCAGGCAAGCTGGAGCCTATCCCAGCTGACTACGGGCGAAAGGCGGGGTACACCCTGGACAAGTCGCCAGGTCATCACAGGGCTGACACATAGACACAGACAACCATTCACACTCACATTCACACCTACGGTCAATTTAGAGTCACCAGTTAACCTAACCTGCATGTCTTTGGACTGTGGGGGAAACCAGAGCACCCGGAGGAAACCCACGCGGACACGGGGAGAACATGCAAACTCTGCACAGATAATGTTCTCTGGAAATATTCCTGAGCCCATTTTGTGATTTCCAATACAGAAGCATGCCTGTATGTGATGCAGTGCCGTCCAAGGGCCCGAAGATCACGGGCACCCAGTATGGTTTTCCGGCCTTGACCCTTACGCACAGAGATGCTTCCAGATTCTCTGAATCTTTTGATGATATTATGCACTGTAGATGATGATATGTTCAAACTCTTTGCAATTTTACACTGTTGAACTCCTTTCTGATATTGCTCCACTATTTGTCGGCGCAGAATTAGGGGGATTGGTGATCCTCTTCCCATCTTTACTTCTGAGAGCCGCTGCCACTCCAAGATGCTCTTTTTATACCCAGTCATGTTAATGACCTATTGCCAATTGACCTAATGAGTTGCAATTTGGTCCTCCAGCTGTTCCTTTTTTGTACCTTTAACTTTTCCAGCCTTTTATTGCCCCTGTCCCAACTTTTTTGAGATGTGTTGCTGTCATGAAATTTCAAATGAGCCAATATTTGGCATGAAATTTCAAAATGTCTCACTTTCGACATTTGATATGTTGTCTATGTTCTATTGTGAATACAATATCAGTTTTTGAGATTTGTAAATTATTGCATTCTGTTTTTATTTACAATATGTACTTTGTCCCAACTTTTTTGGAATCGGGGTTGTATTGTTTTTTGTAAATATCTGACGGTGGTGACGAATATGTGGGACACATTTTGAGCAACCACAAAATAATAGTAAACATCGTTTAAAACTCACTGTTTGCAGTTTTAAATACATATAACAATGTATTCTTTCATGTAGTAAAGGTATTATTCAATTAAATTATTACTTTTTGTTTTTTTAATCAAGTTGAAATGATTAGCTCCTATCTGAGGACAACTGATTTTGTAGGCAGTGGCCAGCATATAATCATTAAATTAATAAAAAATAAAAACAATCCTATAAAAGAACCTTACACATGTGCAAAGGACCCCCTGATTATAACTTAAATTTTTTTTATTTATGAAAATGTTATTAATTTCCAACAGACTTAGCACTTTTCTTAGTGGGACACGTTTTTGCCAAAGTTTCAAGAATCAGTGATAAGTGTATTACAAAGGTGGTATTGCACGTGTAAGTATTGCCCAGTATTACAAAATAATATTATCACACACACACACATTTAAATGTTATGACATATTTATTAGTGATTTTTGCACTGCTCTTTTAACACATGTGTAGTTCACTTCCGTTTCTGTCTCCTTATTATTAAGTTATTATCAACACCCAGAATGTCTCAGGAAACTGAGGTACATGTCAAAATGACTTAAATATCACTAGAGCGGCGGCTACAATTATCTTTTGGCCATTGCAAAAATAGAAAAGACTTTCAATACATAAATTGTGCATGAATAATTACTCAAACTTCACGAATTGATTCCTAATTACTTAGTGTACCAGATCACGTGACACCATTCCACAATTATCGACATCCAGATGATTATTTATCTCATCTCATTATCTCTAGCCGGTTTATCCTGTTCTACAGGGTCGCAGGCAAGCTGGAGCCTATCCCAGCTGACTACGGGCAAAAGACGGGGTACACCCTGGACAAATCGCCAGGTCATCACAGGGCTGACACATAGACACAGACAACCATTCACACTCACATTCACACCTACGCTCAATTTAGAGTCACCAGTTAGCCTAACCTGCATGTCTTTGGACTGTGGGGGAAACCGGAGCACCCGGAGGAAACCCACGCGGACACGGGGAGAAAATGCAAACTCCGCACAGAAAGGCCCTCGCCGGCCACGGGGCTCAAACCCGGACCTTCTTGTTGTGAGGCAACAGCGCTAACCACTACACCACCGTGCCACCCATGATTTTTATATATATATATATATATATATATATATATATATATATATATATATTTAAAAAAAAATGGTATGTGGTATTAAATGAACAAAACATAATTTTTATTTAAAAGTTGTTTTTAGTACAAAAGACTTGTGTTTAGTACAAAATATCTTTTATATAAATCCTGTATATCAGTGTCGGTGCTTATGTAAATGAGGAAGTAATTCTAATGTTTGTAAACAAATGAAGTGATAATGTTTAACCTGTCAGAAAATCTTTTTGTTCCACTTTCTACCCATTTTCTAAGTATTTTCATAGGTCACATTTTGTTAATCCTTTTGTTGTTTATATTACTTTCTAGTTTTGTAATTTACCAATGAATGTCAACAGGAAATTGACATTGTAACCACATGAAAATCCAGGTCAAAGGTCACATGTCATTCCTCGAACCAAAATATAAAATGTCTACTGATACTGTAATATGTGGTAGATATTTGCAACAAAAAAAATCTGATTAGAATAGAAGAATCTGAATATTTCAAGCATGTAATTTTTTATATGCTAGGAATTTAATTCTGGTCGAATTCTGTTTACTGCAGTAGGATTCCAAATACTCTATAAACATTCCATTTTGTTATGAATCAGAAAAAAAATTATTATAAATCACAGCAGTTTTATTTTTTAAATTAAAAACTACTTCATCTACTTCAACAATGTTACACAAAGATCAATACATATAACAGTTGTAAATGTCACTTAATTCCACATGGTGTCAATAAAGGGTGGCACGGTGGTGTAATGGTTAGCACTGTCGCCTCACAGCAAGAAGGTTTGGGGTTCGAGCCCAGCAGCTGGCGGGGGCCCTTGTGTGTGGAGTTTGCATGTTCTCCCCATGTCAGCGTGGGTTTCCTCCGGGTGCTCCAGTTTCCCCCACAGATCAAAGACATGTAGTTCAGTTAACATGGGGCGGCCTTGGGCTGAGGTGCCCTTGAGCAAGGTACCTGACCCCAGACTGCTCCCCAGGTGCTGTACTGTGGCTGCCCACTGCTCTGAGTGTGTGTGTGTGTGTGTTCACTGCTTCAGATGGGTTAAATGCAGAGGGTGAATCTCACTGTGCTTGAAGTGTGCATGTGACAAATAAAGGTTTCTTCTTCTCTTAATGGTGGACACTGGTGAAAGTGATCACTATTATTGACACCTCACGTGACTTCTCAAACGCGCGTTTAGATACAAAATGGCGACTGTCAAATGAAAGAGTAAGAAATGAAGTAGGTTTCGACAAGGATATCATGAAATATTGGTGAATTTGATAAGTAAAAACATGTCCATGATCTTTCCACCATGCTTACCTGTGATGATAACGTCCGGGTTTTCCTCAAATTGTTGATCGTGCTAAAAAAATTTCATCTCAGGTAATGAGCTGTGTCATCAGACGACAAGATCAAAGGGCCGTGGGGGGTGTCTTCCGGTTG